>NC_047575.1:27825563-28125920 GCF_011004845.1 Esox lucius
TGACCCCAAGAACACCATCCCCACCGTCAAACATGGAGGTGTAAACATTGTGCTTTGGGTGTTTTTTCTGCTAAGGGGACAGGACAACGTCACCACATCAAAGGGACAGGGCCATGTACCTTCAAATCTTGGGTGAGAACCTCCTACCCTCAGCCAGGGCATTTAAAATAGGTCGTGGATGGGTATTCCAGCATGACAATGACCCAAAACACAGGCAAGGCAACAAAGGAGTGGCTCAAAAAGAAGCACATTAAGGTCCTGGAGTGGCCTAGCCAGTCTCAAGACCTTAATCTCATAGAAAATCTGTGGAGGGAGCTAAAGGTTCGAATTGCCAAATGTCAGCCTCGAATCCTTAATGACTTGGAGAAACCTGCAAAGTGGAGTGGGACAAAATCCCTCCTGAGATTTGTGCAACCTGGTGGCCAGCGACAAGAAACGTCTGATCTCTGCGATTTCCAAAAAGGGTTTTGCCACCAAGTACTAAGTCATGTTTTGCAGAGGGGTCAAATACTTATTTCACTCATTAAAATGCAAATCAATTTATAAAATTTTTGACATGCGTTTTTCTGGATTTTTTAGTTATTCTCTCTCACTGTTCAAATAAACCTACTATTAAAATTATAGACCGATCATTTCTTTGTGGGCAAACGTACAAAATCAGCAGGGGATCAAATAATTTTTTCCCTAACTATATTGCCGTATAAATTTCAATGATGGCTTTTATTGTGATAAAGAAAATCTGAGTGCTGCCAGCATAATATCCTGCTCCTAAAATAAAACTAATGAAGCCTTGTTTGGCCATCATTACCAACAACTGTCTCTGTTCTTGTCACAGCATGTCTGGTCCCAATAGCTCCTCCGAGTGGTCCATTGAGGGGCGGCGGCTAGTCCCGCTAATGCCTAGACTGGTCCCTCAGACTGCATTCACGGTGACCGCCAATGCAGTGGCCAGCGCCACAGCCAATCAGAATGCCACGCTTCTGCTGCCCGCTGAAACAGGAAATAAAGAAGGTAAGACCAGGGGCAGCTTAAATTGGGAGTTACCTCTCCTCAGTGATCTGTGAGAACATGAGGGATCTTAAAATACCTTTTCTGATCCTGTCTCGTTGGTTAGTTGTAATGTGTACTCGAAGTGATCGATCACTTAGGACCCCTAACAGTCTTTATTTCAAGTATGGTTGTTGTTTGCTTTCAGTGGTTGTTTGCTACTCCTACACAAGCACCACATCCACCCCCACCAGTGCCACAGCGTCCAGTGGCAGTGCAGCAGCCGCGGTTAAGTCCCCCCGTCCGGCCAGTCCCGCTTCCAACGTGGTGGTGCTGCCCAGTGGGAGCACGGTCTACGTGAAGAGTGAGTTTCAGGACCCAGAGATTTCACGTTTGTTTAGTTCTTAATTTGAAATCAGTGTTTATTTGAGAGTGCTGCATTGGGTAGGAGGTCTCCAACGTGACACAACTTAAACCTGCAAAAAAGGGCAATAAATCTGAGCGTCACTGTGTTTTGTTGTTGTTGTCACATTTTAAGTTTATGCCTGTCTGTTCCTCGCTGTCATGTCTCTCCCAGGTGTGAGCTGCTCGGATGAAGATGAGAAGCCACGCAAGCGAAGGAGGACCAACTCCTCAAGCTCCTCCCCTGTGGTGCTGAAGGAGGTGGCCAAGGTGGCCCCACCCATGTCCAAGACCATCACTGTACCAGTGAGCGGTAGCCCCAAAATGAGCAACATTATGCAGAGCATCGCCAACTCCCTGCCTCCACACATGTCCCCAGTCAAGATCACCTTCACAAAGCCTAGTACTCAGACCACCAACACCACCACCCAGAAGGTAAGCAGGATTGCTGACAACATCCTTGCTCAGCTAACGTTAGTCTAGCTAGCTATTTAATTAGTTGAACGCTTGGCTATACACAAATGTGGATGACATGGGAAGAAACAATGAAGTTTTCAGACATGTTTTAATTGTTTTTAAAGGCGTCTACAAGAGTAGGGCGGGCGAGCGAAGGTTTGGGGTGTGAGTGTGCTGGGGGGGTGTCTGTGTCTGGATAAATATTAAAACAGTACAAATGACAATGCTAGTTCAAGTAATAAATAGAACATTGGGCAAGATAACTAAAATCCAAAATGAATGTTATTGTGAGCTGGTGTTTAACTTATTGTATGACGCATGTTTTGCCAGGTGATCATTGTGACGACTTCTCCAAGCTCTAACTTCGTGCCCAACATCCTGTCCAAGTCCCACTCCCACAATTATGCGGCTGCCATGTCCAAGCTGGTGTCCACTTCCATGCTGACCTCGGCCAGCCAGAAGCAGACCGTGTTCATCCCGGCCAGCTCCAGTCCCTCCTCGACCCCGAACACAGTCGCCGTGACCACCATGGTCACCTCCAGCCCATCTGTGGTCATGTCGACCATAGCACAGGGTAGGTACGACAGTTGTCAGGTGGATCCTGCTGTTTACAACAGCTGTCCGGTGTATTGCTTTTCAAAGAGCTTGTTTCTCTGTATTTATTACTAGCCTTTGCACAACTAGAAAATACGAGTTTCTTGTTTGTCTTGCTGTAGTTACCAGAACAAATGCATGTATAATGTTTTGTGTAATATGGAATAAAGTGTGTCTGGAAGTGTGCGTATTTCTGTGGGCACTGACATTATTACTTGCCTTCTCCCTGTGCCAGGTGGCTCGTCGGCAGGCGTGAAAGTGGCCTCCACCAGGCTCCCCTCTCCTAAGACCATGGTAGGCTCCCCCACCCAGATTCTGGCCCAGTTCCCCAAGCAGCACCAGCAGTCCCTCAAGCAGCTGCAGCAGGGCTCGCCCATGGGTTCCGTGGCCATAGGCCAGGCCCAAACCTCCACGACACCCCCCGGCTCCAAGCCCACTATCCAAATTAAGCAGGAGTCAGGTGAGCATGTTGCACTACTCATGGTCCGCGCATACGTCACTCAGCCTTGTCTTGGCCATGGTCACTAACGTCCTGTAAACACGCAGATGTTTTAATGACCAAAATTTGACTGGGGGCTGATGGCTTTAAGCAGGGGCTAACTGCAGTTTCTGTTTCTTAAAATCGTTCATGCTTTAGAACAAGTGCCATGTGTGCCTGTTTTGGCCACATCTACAGACGGCTGACAAATGAAAGGAAAAACCTGAATAAATGATTGGAGGAACATGAGTAGATGCTTCCATACAGGTGTACAGCATGATACATTTAAGCAACTAATATTCTTGCTCTGTAGCATGTATAAAAATGCTCAGCAGTCCCAGTTGACCTCACTTTGAATGAAGATGAATGTGCAAGAGAAAGGGCCTTTGAAAGGGCCCCCAAGGGAGATCGTTGGCTGACGTTTTGTAAGACGGTGCTCTCCACCACCATCATCAAAATGCTAAATGAAGGAATATATTTTGGAAGAATGTTTCTTCCCTCCAGTAGAGTTCCAGAAAGTATATGCCAAGGCGCATTGAAGCTGTTGTGGCAGCTTGTGGTGGCACAACGTCTTAAACCGTCTGTATATTTCACCAAAACATAATCATGTATTTAACAAACAATTTGTCCTGTAGGTGTTAAAATCATCACCCAACAGATGCAGCCCAGCAAGATCCTGCCTAAACCCTCTTCAGCAGGCATGCCCAGCAGCAGCTCCTCCCCCATCATGGTTGTCAGTAGCAACGGGGCCATCATGACAACAAAGCTGGTGTCCCAGCCCACAGGTCTGCCTGCCTTCTCACATTGGACTCCCAAAATCAACACAGCTGTTGCGCCTATGTAAATAATACACAAGGACAGCAGGTGGCAGCACTGGTTTGGACAATAGTTTGATCTGATTTTTATTCCATTAGAATTGTTTAGGAACACTCCTGGCTGTTTTTCCTTCATTCTGTCTATAAAAATGAATATGAAGAAAGGTGATTCTGCTGAGTAAGCCTCTGTTGAACTACTGTAACCTTTTAAGGTTCAATCACATATAGGCTCAGACACGAGCCAAGTAGCACATCATCCCGATGTCACGTTCACACTGTCTACTTCTCAGCAGGGACCTCAGTGTAGCCGCGTAAGAAATACTCTCTTGTTGCTCATGTGGACTTTTACTATCTATTTCTGCTGTTTTCTGATTGGCTATAAGCTGATGTCTAGGGACTAGTGATCCAACAAGACAAAACGCTAAAAGTTTTAAATGATAATCAGGGGTGGTTAGGGATTGGAGGAAATGCGCGCCAAGTGGTCGCTAGGTTTACAATCGCTGCAGCGTGCCTCTGCCTTTACATTTACAGAATTTTTCATCCCATATACAGATAGAAAATTGGCATATTTAGGACTCACAAGTGCCATAGCCTGCTAAGGCGTAGGTGTTTATGGTTGGTTAGGTGCATTCCATAACATATTTTTTTATAGGCATAAAAGAACTGACCAAGTCAAGTCTTGATTCTAAACTTTGGTTGTCTTTGGAATCTGCTGTCTGTCAATGTGAGGGCTAATGAGTCGTTGTTAAAGCCCCAGGAAGTCAATGTGAGGCTGAAAAATCAGGCAAGAATGACCTAAAATAAGCTGAAGAACCTTGGTTTCCTGCAGGTACCCAGGCCACCTACTCAAGGCCCACCGTCAGCCCCACTATTGGAGCCAGGATGGCGACGTCAGCCAGTGGAGCCACGTATGTGAAGACCACCAGTGGAAGCATCATCACCGTGGTCCCCAAGTCTCTGGCCACACTGGGTGGCAAGATCATCAGCAGCAACATTGTGTCTGGTAAGTTTGTATACAGTTGTGCTCAAATGATTGCATGCCCTGGCAAACACATTTTATTTCTTATGGAATTCACATTCAACTGTATGTAATAACAGAATAGCACAATCATAAAACAAAAAAACTAAGAAAAAAAATTAACTGACCCCTGTTCAAATGTCTGCATACCCTTAGTTCTTAATACACCATACTTCACAGTGGGGATGGTATGCTGTTCACTATAGGCCTTGTTGACCCCTCTCCAAACATAGCGCTTATGGTTGTGACCATAAAGCTCTATTTTGGTTTTGTCACAAATTAGTGTACCACGAACAATTCTTCTGTCAGTTTTGGCCGAATGCTCTACCTCTTAATAAGTGATTATACAGTACTGACTGTTTGCAACATTTGCATGGCATTGGATATCTTTTTATATCCTTTTCCATTTTCCAGTTCCATTACCTTGTAATGCAGGTCTTTTGACAGTTCTTTTCTGCTCCCCATGGCTCAGTATCTAGCCTGCTCAGTGCATCCACGTGAGAGCTAACAAACTCATTTACTATTTATACACAGACACTAATTGCAGATTAGAACCAGATGTGGGAAAATCACCTTTTAATTGCCCTTTTCACCTTTGTGTGTCTGTAAGAAGGCCAAACATTCAAGGGTATGTTAACTTTTGATCAGGGCCATTTGGGTCATTTCTGTTATCATTATGATATAAAAAGGAGCCAAACAACTATGTGATAATAAATGGCTTCATATGATCACTATACACTATATATTTGTTTTTGGCATATTTTTGTCATATTTGTTCAGTCATATTTTCCAAATCAATGCCAAAAGTTCACAATTTCTGTCAGGGTATGCAAACTCATGAGCACAATTGTACCTCTGTAGTACAAGGATTGCAGGGGGAGGCAATTTAATACATTTAACATTAAACCTCTGGAGTTTTGGAAACATTGAAGTGGACAGTAACGTAAATAACTTACAGACCAGGTGGTTGGAATTCTGAATGCTGACCAGCTGATCGCTGTGATGTATGTAAGGAATAAAGCAGGAAGGGCTGTTGTGTATGGCCAGTATACCATGGCTAAGAGCTGTTAGGCAGGACACATCGCGAGATGCCTTATGCTGCTTCGAAGCCAGTTACAAGACAATTAAAGCAGTAAAAAGTGATGTGATATCATACCCACTACTATTAGCCCATCACCATTGAGGATTCAAACCACCTGTTTTATAAGACGCTGTATTCCCACGGGTATGACATCACTCTGTGAAGGACAACTCTTAGTCATGCTGTATCGGACATATACCAAACCCCCATGTGCCTTATGGCTTACTCATACTGTGGGGTGAGAGTTTGATAAAGGTGTGCAAACAGGACTAATAAACAAATACTTTTAATCTGAAGTTCTGTACTTTTATATTGTAAGCAAAGGAGTTAAAAGGAATCGTAGATGACAAAAACATAATGTGACTATTCTTCCTTTAAAGATTTTGTTTAAAGGTGAATTGTCACATGATCATCCATCATAAGATCTCCTTTAGTCTGAAAGTCCCTCAAATGATTTGTTAACATGACAGTAATGAGAATGAAAACGATCATAACCTAGTACAACAGAGCTGTGCATCCCCCTTCCCAAATGCACCTGCTGCATCCCTCAACCAACGTTTTGTCTGCATCGCAATAATTGGTGATACGTGTCAGATAATCTTTAGACCTTTTGACACATTTTTAGGATGTCTTTTGGAGGAGTTTGGCCATTTTAATAGTTGTCATATGACTGTTGTTCCCCTTTCTAAATAGATTTAAAGAAAAATTCATGTTTGCTTCAGTTCCTTAACAGCAGGTGATGAATTTGGTCCTCAAGATGAACAACTGCGTGGGGTATATTTCAGTTCATGCCTGCTAAGCCACCACTGGTTGTGAATGGGAAAATAGCTTTGTTTTCATGTCTTCTGTCAAAAGAGTTTTCAATGTTTCAATTTGTTGGAGGTTATCAAAATACTTTTAGGAAAAAAGAATACCTACTGTAAAATACGGTGGTGGCTCTTATCATGTTTGGCTTTGTACATCATCCAGCAAGAAATTGGTTAGACCAAAAACTCAGAGTCTCTTCTGCCAATAACAACCGTCTTCAAATGTTCACCTCCCCACCTGCTTCTTACTTAATCAGTAATATAAATATTCTATGTTGCTGGTGCCTTTGTAATGGTCTAATTAATTATATATTTGGCAAATTACAATGGGTTTTGCATCTATTTGCAGAATTGTTCAATTATTGTTATTTAGAAAGTTGCAATTTGGTAAATCTTTATCTTTTTCCTCTCAATTGCAGGTACAACAACAAAGATCACCACCATTCCAATGACATCCAAGCCCAATGTTATTGTAGTACAGAAGACCACTGGCAAAGCCACGACCATCCAGGGCCTGCCTGGCAAGAATGTGGTCACCACGCTGTTGAACGCAGGGGTCAGATCAACATAATTGTTATGATTAAAGATTCTATTTTGTGATAGAGGTTTATTGATAGTTCTAGGTTAGCTTTTCTGTCCAGTCAGTCTGTTGCTTTCAGCTTCATAATAGCGACTGAATTCGTTCATTTAGCAAATGCCCCTATCCAGAATTACTTAGTTTGTGCATTCACCTAGGATAGCTAGGTAAGAAACATCACAGTTATAGTAAGTGAAGCTTTTTCTAAGTTACAAGTCAATCAGCAAGGTTTTCGGTCGGAAGAATAGAATAGTACAAAATGGGGGGGGGGGGGGGGGTACAAAAATTACTGATGGTGTGAAAAATGGAATCCAGTTCCCATTATAGTATGCCCATAGGCCTCTGGTCAAAGTGGTGCTCTGTAAGGTCCTGGCCCTGACACAACCCCCGTCAACTACTATTCCTTTTACACTGGGGTTTATAATATCTATACCGGAGTCGGCTAATATTTCCACTAAAAGGTTAAATTGCTTTCATTTATAGATTTTGTTGACTACTGCAACATTGTCGTTTCTGATCAGAGCCCTGTTTTACATTGTCTTTGAGATAATGAAACGCCTTACAGAACTGTGAATATTTGAACCCGTCTGCCCAGTACATTTTGCTCAGTCATCCATCACCCACGGTAGAAAGAATGTTTTAATTAGTTCTGTTTTTTGGTGTCTGTGATTTGTTTCTTAGTCTGTCTTGTCTTGTTGATTTGTATTTATACAAAAGGACACCAAATTATTCTGATAGTTAGAATTAAATATTTTAATCAAAATTAGTGGTTCATATAAAAATGTGATTTATCTCATTACACATCCTAATTTGAATGCCTGTGCCATAGGGTGAGAAGACCTTGCAGGCTGTGCCAGGGTCCAAGCCAGCCATCATTACATCCACAAGGCCCATCACCAAGATGATTGTGACCCAGCCCAAAGGCATGGGCTCCGGGGTGCAGCCAACCACCACCAAGATCATCCCCACCAAGATAGTGTACGGCCAGCAGGGCAAGACCCAGGTTGGTACCAGTCCGGTGCTGTCTCACTCAGTGTACGGAGGCATTTCCTCAGTTGCAGGAATTGTGAACAAGTGTGCAGAGATCATTTTATATATTAAATGATTTAGCTGGGCACCAGGACATGTGACAGTGTATCAAATATGCTTAACTTTGTAGAGATCTAATTAAACCTATAACATTGTTGGACTGGTGCCATTGACTGAGACCTCTTTACGTGTATGGAATATCCAAACCTTTTCTCTTACCATTTCCACCTTTCCAGGTGCTGATCAAGCCCAAGCCAATCTTCCAGACGGCGGTGGTGAGTGAGCAGACCAGGCAGCTGGTGAGTGAGACCCTGCAGCAGGTGTCCAGGGTGGCTGACGTGGGCCCAGCTTCCACACAGGAGGGGACACTCAGGGACGAATCAGGCGGCATCACTGAGGGCCCCTCCCCGCCAGGCGAAGGCTCCATCGGCAGCAGTCTCGGTATGTTGTGTCAGTGAACGCCGGTAGATATATTCCTTTTGTCACCCAAGTGCAGTGGAGGAAAACAGTGGACATGGAAAACAGCGTGTCTGTAGCTTCTTACCTTCCATTTAGTGTTTACTGAACCTATGTTCGTCTATGTTATAATTGGCTCAAATATTTTTGTTTAACTTTTTATCACTTCCCTTGTTATCTTTGTTGTGAACTTTTTTTTAAATAGGTTGACGGTCAGGATGACATCAAATAAGTCTTAAGTGTATTTAAGTTAGTCTTAAAAAGACTTATCTTCCTCTGAACTACTGATACCATGTCTTGTACCAACCTGAAATTATGAGTAAGGTTAGGACTGGATTAGGACTGGGTTAGGGACAGTTTTTTTAACAGAGCTGTCTCAGTATGGGGAACTGCACAGGGACCTCAAAGAGTTGTGGAGATAGTGAACCAATGGGTCCACTGAGGTTTGTTATAGTGTCTCGTATACCTAAAGATAACATGGGGGGAAAACTACAAGGCAACACTGTAGGTTGATACATTTTTGGAATTACTGTACGTTGTAGTGTAAAACCATGTTAAAGTTGTCTCCAAACTTGACTGGTACTTTATATTAGTACACTGTAGTTTAGATTGAGGAAAAGTTTACAAATTATACAATTAAAAAGTTTGAGGTTTTAGAGTAGTGGTATTTAGATCTGCCCCTCGAAGCCTGTCACACTCCATTTTTTTCTTTGCAACCCCCTAATCAGGGACTTATTTTGACCTGGGACCACATGTGGGTTAAATTAATGATGAGAGAGAACAGAAGGCCAAGTCTCTGATTAGGCGATTGCAGTGGAAATGTACAGGGGAACTGGCTTTAAGGGACAGATTTGAATACCACTGTATTTGTCTCATATTAGTGGCAAAATGTATCTGTTTAACAAATGCCAATGGGTGGTGGTAACATCCATTTCATGGTTGACTTGTTCTTCTGTTGTGACATAAAATGATGTACTCACCTGGTCCTGAATGTGGTGGTTAGTTGTTCCAGGTTGAACATGTGAGAACAGCTACAGAGAACGCCAGCATCTTAACATTTTAGATCCCAGTTTAAGCCCAGGGTGTAATGAAATATTTTGGTATGGCCTCTCTGTGTTCCTCTTACATCCGTTGACACCATTATCCATTGTGTAAACATTCATCCAATCTCACAAGTTTTCAACTATGTTTTGATTCTTCACTTCAAGTTTTCAGTCTTAAAATACCTGACTTGCATTACACAATTGTTTAAATTACCTTCTAGTTAAATGTCACTTCCAATTTAATTATCAAATTGTCTGGAATCAAAAGGGAATCAACCCATTTTCATGTCTCCTCTGGTCAGACTCCCAGCCTGTAGTGCACGTCATCTCCTCCAGGGGACAGGAGTGGACAGAGCAGCATGAGGTGTCGGTGGAGTCTGGACCAACCATAATCTACCAGGACGTCTCTAAAGGGGATGTGTCCCAGTCGGCCACCTCAACCATCAAGGCACTGCTGGAGCTGCAGCAGACCTCAGGTGATTGTCAGGGGGACTGCTGTCTCCATAGCAACTGTCATGCCACTTACCAGGGTTTTAGGTCCGTTTCACTACAGAAACTGAACTGAAATGAAATTCACTTTGCCAATTCTTTCTCTAGTAGATTACATTATATTGATTTTAACAGACTCTAAAACGGAGATATGTAGAATTAGTACATTCAAATTTGATAGTTTAGACATTAGAACATTTATCCCACTCTGAAAGTGACAAACGTAGCAGTACTTGCTCAAAGTGAAAGTGCTGTGCTTTCAATATTCTCTGTCACCTGTTATCAAGTGAGCCCTAGTGCCTATGATAATGGCTGGACGTCATCCCTACAGGCACTCCAGGGATTTTCCAGACATTCCCCTTTTTTTACCCCCCCTGTTTCTAAAAAGGTTGTGAAGCTGTGTACACTGCAAATGAAACCAGAATGCAATAATGTGCAGATCATTTATCCCTATATTTAATTGAAAATAGTAGAAAGACAACAAATCAAATGTTGAAACTGAGATTTTTTAATCTTTTTGGAAAGATTGCTGTAGTTTTAAAAGTGAAATGTTTTCCCATTCTTGCTTGATATTAGATTTCAGCTGCTCAACA
Organism: Esox lucius; assembly: GCF_011004845.1. Lineage (NCBI taxonomy): Eukaryota > Metazoa > Chordata > Actinopteri > Esociformes > Esocidae > Esox > Esox lucius. The sequence goes on from NC_047575.1 coordinate 27,836,388, forward strand.
GTTCTGGGTCTCCTGTCATATTTTTCATCTTATAATTCACCAAATGTTTTCAGTGGGTAACAGGTCTGGACTGCAGGCAGGCCAGTTTAGCACCAGACTATTTTACTATAGAGCCATGTTGTTGTAATATGTGCAGAATGTGGTTTGGCATTGCTTTGCTGAAATAAGCAAGGCCTTCCTTGAAAAAGACGTAGACTGGATGGCAGCATTTGGTGCTCCAAAACCTGTACAGTTGTGCTCATATGTTTGCATACCCTGCCAGAAATAGTAAAATGTTGGCATTGATTTGGAAAATATGACTGATCATGCAGGATGCCATGGTAAATGAACTCACCGGAATTACTGTGGTGGAGCATGGGTTTGAATTCATCCTACTTGTTCTCTCGCCGCAAAACACTGTCCTATCTACCGCTGCTTTACTGCATAAAGTGCTTGAATATATGAGGTCTTACAGTGGATTATGGCATGATTCCTGGTGACGTAGTCTGTGTCCCAAACAGTGAAAGGCGAAGCCAAGCCGCGGCAGCACACCATAGACCTGAGCCAGATGGCTGTGCCCCTTCAGATGGCGCAGGACAAGAAGGCCCCCAGCCCCCCGGGGGTGTCCACGGTAGACACTGAACCACCCACTGAACACGCCCCTGCTGGTACGAGACCTCTACTCACTAGTCTTTATTTAGTGCACTAGTTTTCACTGAGGTCCGGCCCAATACGTAGTGCACTTAACGCTTAAGTTGTCAATGTGTTGTTCGTTTTCCTTTCATACTGACATTATATGTATTGAAGTAAAAATTTACCAAAATAATGTAGTTATCTAGTTTTCATGGGATTCTGCACAATTCTAGCCCCCACCTTAAATGGGCGAACTATACGCAATTGTGAGCGAGCCTGTGGCGTATTTGATGTATGACTTGTGCCTTTTTGCAGGTAAAGTTAACAGGGCCGGCCTTTCCTCTGGAGGCGCAGGGGATCTGGGGGCGTCCTCACAGGGCCTCAGTCACACGCCCATGCTGGCTAAGTCTGTTCCCACCTCCTCTGCTGTAACCGTCACACACATCGTCCAACTGGTGAGAGCCCCTGCCTAATATACATCACCCCCACGTCCCATGAATGCAACCTTCACCACGGCAGTCTTTGTAGTCGTCTTTCCCTGTGTTTTCAGATGGTTCCGTGTTTATATCGCAGTACCTCCATATGTCTGTGTTGTGTGTATTACTCGCGTGTGTTGGTATTTGACTTGTCTCCGTGACATTACAACGTTATTCTAGTCTTCAGAGGGCCAGCTGCTCCACAGCAGGCAGGCAGAGGAGACTGTGATGGAGGATGGCGAACTGGAAGGGGACACGCTAGACCCTCAGACGGGCCTGTTCTACCGTTCCATCCAGCCCGCGGCAGTGCAGCCGCCCGCCCCCCAGCTCCACGTACCCCCGCAACCCCAAACCCTGTCACAGTCCGAGGCCCAGTTGGAGCAGAGCAGACACACGCCGCACTCCACCCAGCCGCCCCATCTACACAGCAAACTCCAGTCCAGCCAGCCCGCCTCCTCCGCCACCCTGCCGAAGAAGCCGCCCCAACTCCGGGAGCAGCCCCAGGCCAAGCCCCCGACACCGGGGCAGAGCCCGAAGGAGAAGCCGTCCTCTGCATCGGCGTCCCCCCCGCAGGCTGGCCTGGGCCTGCCTACCAAGCCCCCCTTCCTCACCCCCCAGCTACCCAAGCTGCAGCAGGCGCCCACCTCCCACCACAGGCCCATCCACACACAGCTGTCCCAGCCGCCACCCCTGCAGGCCCACCACCCGGTGGGCGTCGACAAGACCCCTCCCACGAGCCAGGTGAGCGACCGCCCCCCTCGGGTGCACTGGCAGTTCCCAGGGCCAGTTGGATTCACTCTGACATTTGTTTCCCCGGGGACAGACATGATTGCAGATGTCACGTAAGCTGTTAAACGTCTGTGTTTTCAAAATGCAGGCCCGCCGAAGTTTCAGTTTGAAAGATTTCACCTGTCTTTTCAAGCTTACGGGAGAGTGGAGTGGGAGGGAAGTAATTCATGTTAACTAATTACATGGACATGTAACCGAGCAATGAAAATGCAGCTCGAAGCTTTTCTTGCCACACACACTCCCCCGCAATGCAGAAAAGCATAGGTGAGAGGCGCATGTAGCTCAGGTTTGAACAATCACTTTTCCCATAACTCTACGGAACAATAATAACTTGGAAATTGCTATTTGAAATTTAATAGTCGATACACCTGCGTTTTCAGAAACACCGATACTTCTGGGTTGACATAGTGAACCCTCAACTGTCAACTTCATTGTACTGTAATGCTATAGAGTATGACATTGAACTTTATTTGCCCTCTACATGGAGCTTTTAAGACCAGTGATTAGAGGAAACTCTGGGCATGGTGCCTAAAGGCTCAGTTACCTTCCTGGCAAGTCAGTGTTATTAAATCAGCAGCATAGACAGCTTGTGAAAACTTTGAAGTCGTCCCTGGACGATTACTTAAAGAGTAATTGCCATTGTTTTTCTAAAGGAGTAAGTCCGTTTGTAGAGCACTAATTACAAACAACTATTTAATGACTGGAAGGGGGAGATCTCCTTTGAACCATAGCAATTAGATTTTACTACTCATGTATACATTTAGAATGGCCATCAGTCAGACAGTTATATTGCGAAGTACCTCAACTCACTCTCGTTTCACAACTTCCAGTTGAGAGACCAGTGTTAAGCAGATTAGCTAGCAACAACCTAGTACACCCCTGTTTTCCAAAAAGTTGGGACGCTGTGTAAAATGTAAATAAGAACAGAATGCAAAGATGTGCAAATCATTTTTCAATGGTGACACACAGGCACCCGGCCACCCACGATGTAAAAGGAAATGTGATTCATCAGACCAGGCCACCTTCTTCCATTGCTCCGTGGTCCAGTTCTGATGCTCACTAGCCCATTGTAGGCGCTGTCGGCAGTTACAGGGGTCAGCATGGTCACTCTGACCGGTCTGCGGCTACACAGCTCCATACGCAACAAACTGCCATGAACTGTGTGTTCTGACACCTATCAGTACCAGCATTAAGCTTTTCAGCAATTTCAGCTACAGTAGCTCATCTGTTGGATCGGACCACGCGGGCCATCCTTCGCTCCCCATGTGCGGCAATTTAAGCTTGCCCATTTTACCTGCTTTTAACACATCAACTTTGAGGACAGAATGTTCACTTGCTATCTTATATATCCCACCCACTGACAGGTGGCATGATAACAAGATTATCAGTGTTATTCACTTCACCTGTCAGTGGCCATAGTGTGTGTGTGCGCGTGCGCGCTCGTGTGCACGTTTGCATGCGCGTGTGTGCATGCATACACACAGTATATATATACTGTTGATACTTTGAAATACCAATTCTGAAAATGCATTGGCTGTTCTTTTCTGCTGGACCGCGTAAGTGGAACCAGCCAAGAAAGCGTATAGCGTAGTGTTTAGAGACGCGGACTGCCAAACAAGAGGTCTCGCATTCAAATCTTGTTACAGTCAAAACAAATTCTTTATTAGGATTTGTTTCCGGATAGACAAAAACCTTACTGGCTACAACCCTCGGTAGCTACGTTATAGTAAGCCTAAATAAAACTGTTTACGGTTATATTGCAACTATTTCAAAGTAAGCATCCATGCATGATTTCTGGGGTAATAGGCTTTTCACTTGATGTCTTTTCGCTTGACGAAAATGTCAGTTATCGTCACCTATATTGATAGTTATTGCATCAATGTCATTCACGAATGAAAAACTAACGTTGTTGTGCCATGAAATAGCTTTGGCAGTGTGACGTTCATCTTCAATCTCACTAGCAATTGCTAAATTCTAATGACTATTCCAAGTTGTAAGTTAGTAGATACTAGTAAACCTATTACTGGCTAATAAGCTCTTAAAACTGCCAGTGGCAAAAGCCATACAGTTCATAGATTCTATTTGTGGTGGAGGTAAGAGATGTTAGTCAGTTTAACACAATGCTTAATGGTTTCTGTCGAAATATTCAAATTGATCTAATGTCGAGATGCCATACACGTAGCAAACGTGTAGTTCTGTGGCGTAGTGGTTGAAGACAGCCTCTCATGTGGGAGACCCGGGTTTGAATCCAGTGGGAGCAACAATCTTCATCACTTCTAATTGCCTGGTTCCTTTTCTGGTTTTACTTTAATAGAATACTTCTGTCCTTGTATCTATGCTCCTCCACCTATGATGGCCTGTTCAACTTGATTGGTTGACCCAAATGTTGTTGCTAGCAAATCCCCCTAATATTGGTCACTCGTTATTGTAAAACTAGAACAAGTTGAGGTACCTTGCTACCTGTTACAGAAGGTTCACTTGAATGGTGGTGTCCATTCTAGTAAGTGCATCTTTCTTTCCTCTCCTGACGCAGCCACCAATAATCACCCAGGGTTCCAGTGTCACCAAGATAACCTTTGGCAGTAGCAGCAGCCACCAGTCCCCGCCTGTGTCCAGCAGCGGCGAGGCCACTGCTAAGCTTGTCCCTGCAGAGCCCAGCAGCTCAGGCCCTTCCAGCAGTGAGAAGCCATCTGTCTCAGACATCCTCAAGATCTCTATGATGGAGGCAGAGATCGACCCCAGCTCGGAGCCCATGGTAGTGGACTCATCCAGTGATTGCAGCCCCTATGGGAAGGGGGTAGGGGCAGCGGGAGGCTCAGGGGTCCCAGGCCCGGTCATCAGCAGCTCTGGGGTTTCGCTGCACCACTCGTCCCACTCCAAGCCCCAGCACGGCCAGTTCATCAAAGAGGACCTTGATGTCATTGAGGTATATTTATATTGTTAAAACAGTAATGCGTTGAGCCATGAAATCCTTAAACAATGCTTTTTATAGAACAACCCATTTATCTCAGCTGCAAACATCTGTCAACAAAACAAAGCTAAACAACACACATCACTCCCCACCCCAGGTGATCCCTCAGTACTCCATTATGCCAGACTCAAGCCAGTCCAATGTGGTGGTGGAGCCCAGCGGTTTCCTGGAAATCACCAATTACACCAGCCAGCGACTGGATGAGGAGAGCGTCATGGAGCAGGAGGTGGACAGCAGCAACGACGAAGCCACCTCCGTCAGCCCCATGGAGGAGGGCTGTGCCGACCAGTCACACTGACCACCACTATTTCCCCCATTGACGTCTTGTCTGTGGTGTCACAGACAGAGATATTGTGATTATAATCATCATCGTGACTCCTGGTTACCCAAATGCCTTCACAGCAGGCGGACACATGACTGACAAATGCCTGTGAAGTTTTATTTTATTTTATTGAACTTCATCAGTATACCTGGATGATAGCAGATACATCAATATGGAAGACTGTTAAGGCCTGGAAAAAAGGAATATGTGGAGTAGAAAGACAAATAGGAAAATAGTCCAAGGGAATTAAAAAAAGACCAAAATGAACCCTAGCCAAGATTTGTGATTGTCTTGTGTCCAGGCTGAAGTTGACAAGAAATTTCATCCGGGAAAAAAGGACAATGTTTCGTTAACTTTAAAATCAACATTTTGTATTAACTGAATTGTCATTTTAGTAAAGGAATGCTGTGTTCTGGAGCTTAAAATGTTGCTGGGCCTGTTCAGGCCATTTCTATATTCTTTAACACTTTTATACCAAGGTAATATTGGAAACTGAACTAGGAGCCAAATGTACTAAACAGAACAAAATAAGTTGTAATTATGTATTTATGCGGCTTTGTCGTGCTAGCATAGCAGTATTTAGCTAAATCGATTGTTGAACATCACATTTACAGTCTCCTTTTTTGGTATAGTTGAATAGATAAAATTGTACAAAAGAGTACATTGACTTTCTGGCTTGATTAAATCTGTCTTACAGCATTTTGTTGAGACAGGTTAGGATACATCTTTGTTTATAGTGGGCATGTGCAGTGATACAAGATTGTCACAGACAATAATGGTTGTCCTTACTCAAAACAATTCTTGTAGTAATAAGCCTTGAGGAATTAGCACTTTGAAGTTGAAACAGTTGGTAAGGACAATGTAAACTTTCCCCCGTGTTCCTTCAGTGGTGTTTTTTGTCTTGTGTAATGTTTAAAATTGTAACTGTATAAACTTTTATATAAAACTTTTTATGGTCTCATTCACCTTGATTACAGTCTAACGAATGTTAGAAATAGACTGCAAATGTTGCCTACATTTTGCATGTTGTTTTGTACAGTATGTCATTCTGTATTCATGAAATGACCTGTCAACATGAGTTACTCATGAAAGGTGCCAAGAAATGTTATATGTCTGTGTTAACCATAGAAAATGTGTCATACCTTAAGGGTAACAACAAAACATGAATCTAGAACTTTCCGCGTTGGCAGAGTTGGAGGCTAGAGGGTTTGTCTACAGTACTAGTCAAAGGTTTGGACACCCACTCATTCAAGGGTATTTCTTTTTACTATTTTCCACATTGTATAATTATAGTGAAGATCTCAAACTATTAAATAACCCAAATGGAGTTATGTAGTAATTAATGAAAGTGTCATAATACAATATATATGTTTTCTGAAGAAGCCACCCTTTGCCTTGATAACAGCTTTGCACACTCTGGGCAATCTCTCGAACCAGTTTAATGTGGTAGTCACCAGGAATTTTGAGCACTTGTTGGCTGCTTGTCCTTCAGTCTGGTCCCACTTATCCCAAACTGTTTAAATATGGTTTGTTTTGGGACATTGTCCACTAAGGGCAAAACAGATGGGATGGCATACTGCTGCAGAATGCGGTGGCTGGTTGAGTGTGCTTAGAATCGTAAATCAATGACCGTGTCATCAGCAAAGCACCATCACACGCAGGGAGCCACAGATGCAGAGATCATTTATGCAAGCTCCTCTGATCAGTAGATGTTGAGATGGTTCCGTGACTTCGACTCTGTTAAGCATTTATTTGAGCTGTTATCTTAGTGCAGTTATTTCTGAGGCTGGTAACTAAATTAACTTATCATCTGCTGTAGAGGTCTGGGGGTTTTCACGCAGTATGAGCTATTACAGTACAGACAATGATGGTCTTCTGTATACCAACCTTGCCTTGTCACAAAACTACAGATTAGCTCAAACACATTAAGAAGGAAAGAGATGTCTTTGTATCTGTTTAACACTTATTTTGGTTGCTATTTGATTCTATGTGTTTTTTCATGGTTTTGATGTCTTCACTATTATTCTACAATGTGGAAAATAGTCAAACTAATGAAATACCCTTGAATGAGTGGGTGTGTTCAAAACTTTGACTGGTATGTTTGGAAGTTTCGGTGGATACCAGCAACATTGTTAGTTTCATAATAGTCGGTTGTTTAATTGCAGACAATATAGGTTTTATGAGTGTGAGTACACAATGTGGGTTGTATTAGGGGCTGTGTGATCAACGAGGTGGAGGCTAGCCTTCCGAGCATCAATGCAACAGACAAAAAGGTATGTTTGTCTTTCACTGTAGGCTGTGTTTGCCCTTTCGTTGGGCTTCTCTGAATCTTTCCATGTAATCCACACAGAGGCTGGGACTTTCCATGTCCAGAGGATGTTGTAGTGTAATCCACAGGGAGTTAATAAGCACCAAGAGAGAATGAGGTAACCTTGGAACTAGCTAGGCCCTTAGTGACGACATTGACAAGTAGTTAGCATTTAAAATATACCCCAGAGGTTTCTCATTTTTATAAACTATAAACATTGCTGGCAGATTAAATTAATATGTGAAACATGTTTACATTACACATTTGAAAAACAATATTTTTTATCTACAATTTAGGCAGTCAACAGTCAACTCACAGGAAGCACAGTATACCATGTACCCAATGTTCATCAGCAATCTGTTAAAATAAAACACTTGTAATCCCACCAATTTCTTAGTTTTTTGTACAAGAACTCAGGACAATGCAAAAATTATCCATTGGAATATCTATAGGAATATCAATAGGTGTTTTAACTACAAAATGTCTGTTCCATTAATTAACTTGGGGTATTCCAAGAAGTATCACTCCATTGGAAAGAGAGGCTTTTAAAAGGTTGTTTCCCCTTGCCTGAGACTTGCTTTCATAGACTGGGTTGTGTTCTGCAGCAGTCATGGTAAAAAATATTGTTTTCATTTTTAGAGGGCCCCCTGATGAATTTGCTATCTAAGGGACTCCGATGCTAACAAACCACATCGATAGCCAAAAGATGACCATTGTGAAAAATGGGTGGAGTCACTGGATGAGTACTAAATAAAAAAATAAAAAATGTGTGCTTTGAGGTTATTCCTCACTGACAAGCACCTGTCTTGTTCATTCAAATTGAAAATCAGTCCAAGCATGCTGGTTGTACTTTATTTCTTTTTTCATGCATCGTCAAACCGTAATTATATTTTAAGCAATTTGTTTGTGGGGGAGACCATGCTATAATCAAGTTTTGTTCAGCAAACCTGAGGGAATACAGGCTTGGTCATTATTGTCCTTTTATTTAAGAAAACAATGAACTTTTTCATCTTTTACATAGAGTATGACCTTTATCAAGGTTTAAATGTCAACTTTAGCAACAACATACCACAACATGGAAAGAAACTAATACAAACCCATGGCCTCCCAGCTTTTTTATATTTGACTTTTAACACCATGTGACATCCACACAAAATATTTTTAAACTGATTTGTACTAATAATATTTCAATCGGAAACTATTTGAAATAATTGTGTGAGTAATCAGGCAAAAATAAGGCGCAGATTGATAAGATGGCAATTGTTGTATGCATGCAACATTTAAAAACCTCAAATTTGAGTAAGAAACTGATGGATCTGGAGAAAAAAGTTAACATAATATTTCAAAGATATAGAAGAAAAATGAAATGTTCCCAAAATACAACATATTCACACATTTTAAAATAAAATGTAATACAATTGCCACCTCTGTAAAGGCAAGATACATTGTGAACATGTCATTGCACTCCTGAATGTCTAATTGGTCTACCTTACACACCAGATTAGTAATAATGCTTTCATTTTAAAGATAACTGTAATTGCAACACTGGGGATATTTCATATCAGGCTTATAGTCCATGGCTTGCTCTATAAAGCATGCAGGCTGGAATGGAGATATTAAGTTACTGTTCAATTAGCCAATGTGGAAATTTAGTGACCAATACTTGAGCGCAGAATTATTGTTGGTGCCTGATTCCTCTGTTCTGGTATCTATTCCAGGACACAAACAACAACCATGTAGAGGCAGTTCTGTGGGCATGAACAGATGAGAGATAAAAGGAGAATGGCAAAAATTATGAAAGCTAACAGGCAACCAACAAACAGTCAGTGTAATAATAACAGTGCAATGCAACATTGGTGTGGAGAACAGCATTTTGTAATGGGCTACTTGTTGGACTTTGTCATGGATATGGAATCCAAATCTTTCAGGTAAAATACACTTGACAATTGAGTGGAACAACATATAATCTTGCAAATCACAATTCCTGTTGCGTGATGCTGATGGCAGAGTCCAAATACCTATACTTCTTGCTGTCAATGGTGCAGGCTGGTGGCAGTAGTGTTATTGTGTGGATAATGTTTTCTTGGGACATGTTAGATTCCTTGGTAAATTCCGAAGTATTTTGAAAACCACAGTGTATGTGAAGATTGTTGCTGACCAGGTGTATATTTTATGGCTACTGTTTCCCCCATCACATGAAAACCTCAAGCAGGATTATGCGGCATGTCACAAAGCACATACTGACTCAGAATGGTTTCAGGAACATCCCCATTCCCCAAACCTCAATTCAATAAAGCATAATTTGGGGACATGCACTCACAAGATGCAGGAGTTATTATTTATCAACCAGGTGTTTCAAATGTTGAATGCTGATTGGCTGATAGCCATGTTATATGAGACCATTTTGAACTGATATGACATCTCATTTTACTGCTCAAAATTACACTTGGATACGTATTATAATAGCAATAAGGCATTTTAGGGGTTTGTGGTATATTGTGAGTATAATATGACAAACTGTATGTCCAGGCAGTTCTCTATGCATCGTGTCTAAGAATAGCTCTTAGCCATTGTATATTGTCCGTTATTGCTTAATTGCCTATATGCTACTGGTACATAGGTGCAAAAAACCCAAATGACCTGTACACCCACCCATATGGAAGCATAAATGACCGCATCACTGTTATTTGACATGTGTTGGTAATGATGCATGTGAAAAATATCCTGATTTCTGGAATATCCCTTTGGCCTTCTAAGCCCCGTCAGGTGTCAGAAACACCTGAGGAACGCACCTATAAACATTACAGATGAGGAAGTGAAGTCAAACGGGAAATCCCCAGAGTCTTTCATGCTAGCTTTTTCCATTATACAATATTTTCTTTTTGAATATAGGCCTGAAAAGGTCACAGCTGCGTAGTGAAAAATATATTTTAGTCATGCTTGAAAGGTCACAGCTGCATGATGAATAAAGTATCCTAGTCATGCTGCATTGTCATAGCAATTTTCAACAATTAATATATAGCTACTTTAAGCCAATTCTGATTGAACTATTAATTTGGTCAAGATAAATTTTAAATAGAAATTGCATCCACTATATCTAAAAACCATTTGCCAGTTGCTCACTGAGTACACAAATGAACCTAGAGGTACTTGAGATTGAATATGACAGCTGAAAATAAATGCATAAAAGAGGAACTGACATCACTTTCATTGCCAAACTTGTCGTTCAGGCTTCCAAAACGTGTTTGCCACATCCAAAAGCTATTAAAAGGCCCCAATTTCCAAATAAAAACTGTGTAGTAATTTCCTTTTAGGAATAAATGTCACCTTTTAGATCACCACAGGACTAAACTACATGAGTACCCGTACTCTTAGATGCTCGACGAATACAGACCCTGAAATGATTCTTCTCCGTATTTCCATACTGTGTCTCTCTCACTCACAGATCTGTGGGTTTCACCTAGTTTCCTAACCTCATTTAGCTGTTTGGGCTGAGTGCAGTGAAACAGGGTCACTCTGACGTGTAATGTTGTATGTATTGTCCTGGCCTACTTTTGGTACCCTTTTCCCTGCTTTGGAATTGATATCCTGGCCTTAGGTTCAAGCATGCCCTCCTGGGGCTGAGATCCATCCAGCAGCCCAGATATGGTTGGACATCGCCCTACAACATGTGGCTCTATTTAGAAGCTCTCTAACTTAAGGTTCCCCTCTTGCCCCCCGTGACCATTCTTCAAGCTGTGATGAATGTGCCAAGTCCCAGTGTGTGACAAGGCTTTCCTTACTTCTCTTGCTCAGCTGTGTAGGGACATGATAAACCCTGAGGTAACCCCATCTTTATCTCTTTATTGCATGGTACTAGAGGGATAGGAATTTGTGTGTGTATTTGTTTACCTGCCATTTCAGGACAAGAATTTACTAAAATGTCGCTATTCGAAATGCATTAGTAGACGTTTGGGAAAATATGTTTCTGAATTAAAAAAATATTAGTCAGGAAAAGTAATGAAATCATTGTGTTTGGGTATTTATATGCGTAGATGTAGAAATATGTATATGCATTGATAATGCTTGAGTAAGTGGTAGTGTGTGTGTGATTATTGTGTGTGTGTGAGAACACAGGCAAACCCAAATAGTTTATCTCTAGATTAAGCTTTTACTGGGGTCAGCAAATTGAGAAGGCTTATCATATTTATGTTTCTACTCTGAAGGAATTTTCTAAATATACCACTCTTCTGATCCTGGCTATTACTCATGGCTCTGAAGTACTTGTGTAAATATTCTCTTTTTCCTGTCCTGTCAGGGCCCCTTTAGTGTCTGAGTGACTACAGAACTACCCAATATTAATATCCTAGGTAAAATCACAATACGCCTGTACAGCAGAAAGTTTTCTTTTTATTAATAAAGCAAATTAATTTAAAGACATTGTACTTATTCTTCAGTGCATAGTGTGTGTCATTTATTAGACTTGGTTAACCAACAGTTGATGGTTTATTTTCTGTTGCATTTACAACCTCCTAAACCTCAATAGAATCCTATAGCTGAGAATCTGGGAAGTTGGATAGTTGTGGTCTAATCCTGTCAGAAGAAACGGTCCACTGAGAGTGTTTGACAAGCTCTTGTGTCACTGACATGCCTTATCCTCAAGGAGAGTGTGTGTGTGTTTTGTGTGCATGCTGCAAGGTGACAACTCCCATCTTCTCCTGTATAACATCACTATGTAGCAGAACACTATAGAGGTTCTTGTCAACAAGTAAAGTGTGTCAACATCTGTAACTGATATGGATTCTGTTGGTGCGGTAAGCAAATCTGTAGGGCATTTTAAGAACACAATAAACGTCAGCACGCTTTTCAGACTTCCCAACACTGGACTGCTCCAACCAAAGTAACTATTGTTATAACACATTCTGTTTCATGTTGATTCCAACTTGAAAGTAAGATACATTGCAGAAAGAAGTCAAAATTCAGTATGGCATCTGAGGAGATAATGTTAAATGATTTAAACCTCATCAGAAGGATAATACATTTATAACACAAATTTTTCTACTTATAGACATGTTGTTATTTAGCATGTTTGATCAAATTTTCGACTTTCTATTTTAAAATATCATCCACACTGTTATTTTGATCAAAGTTCCATTTTGGAGATATTTGACCGTCTAGCTGTGACGGTCGAGCCGTATAACATGGTTTAACATGGTTTCCCCCTTGGCATTCCAACTCTCTCTCCTAATGACCATAGATCGGGAGTGCTGGTTTCCCCCTTGGCGTTCCAACTCTCCCTCCTAATGACCACAGATCGGGAGTGCTGGATTCCCCCTTCCTCCAAACACACCATTTTTGTAACACTCATAGCACTGTCTTGTCTAGCACACCTGTTCTGCATTTCACCATCACCTACACTTTTCAGTTCAGACTGTTGTTATTGGTCAGGTGTTATTGTTTGGGTCCTTGTGTTCCTTGTTGGAAACTTTGTTTTTACAAGCTAGATGCGTAAACTTTACTGAATTAAAAAGATTGAATTCTGCCCCTGGGTCCTAATCTGTTCCGCAACAAAACATTATAGCAGTGGTAAGACTCACCCAAAAACGTATTGCAAACAGTTCGCACATAAAATTTCCCACATTTTTTTTTGCTAGCATCTGTAGTTCTAAATTTGAAGGAAACAGACTAGATGCTTCATTCAAGTGTTGCTTTAAGCCACTCCAGTGTGGCTTCGGCTGTATTTTTCAGATTGGTGTCCTGCTGGTAGATGGACACTTCCAGGAACTCCCTGTACTTTGCTGCATCCATTTCGACCTGTCATCCTCACAGGCTTTACGGGTTCTAACTTTTCTCAGTTTCCTCCAGTTTAAAATTTTAGGAGGAGATGAAGTCCTGGTCCACACCTGCGGATTACCTGGTTTGGGGGGCCGTTGCTGACCCTGTCCTTGTCCACCTGGTCATACATCTGACCTAGTCTAAAATCAAATAGCCTCTGGATTTAGCCCAGAGAAATGTATTTATTAATTATTCCAACTGGACTCTTAATATCTCACCTGGCACAGCCAGAAGAGGACTGGTCACCCCTCTGAGCCTGGGTCCTCTCTAGGTTTCTTCCTAAAATTCGGCCTTCTTAGGGAGTTTTTCCTAGCCACTGAAATTCAACACTACTGTTGTTTGCTCCTTGGTGTTTATGGCCGGGTGTCTATGTAAAGCACTTTGTGACAACTGCTGTTGTGAAAAGGGCTTTATAAATAAATTTGATTGATTGATTGACTGATACAGAGAAACATTCCCAAAGCATGCCTATGCCACAACCATGATTGTTCTAGACAGATAAACAGTTTTGCCACATTCTGTCAATTTCTCAGTGCTGATCAGTGGCAAAAACCCCTGATTAAATCCATTTTTGATTTCATGTTGTAACAATAAAATGTGTGAATGTCCAAGGGGGGGTTAATACTTTTTAGAGCCAATGTACATTGTAAACAAATATCATTATAATAACTAAGATGTGTAGTTTTTGGCCCTGTGAATTATTTGAAATACATAAAACATTTTTATGTGAATTTTGTAAGCTTTCGCCCGAAAGTCGCATTACTTAAGTTAAACAAGAAACCAGGCAACCCTAGTTCAGCCGGCCGACAATAGAAAGAGTTGATTGTGGCTACCCTCTCGAGATATAAACCCAGATCGCCCATGTGAAAGGCTCCGTCTTTAACCACTACGCTACAGAGCTGACCGTTTGCTGTGTGTTATTGACATTATATAATATTGTCATATATTAACATCACATCAACTTTTAATATTTTGTCAGACACCATTAACCATTTTAAAAGCTTATTAGCCAGTAATATGTAGCTAGATGCCATTACGCATTGTGTTAAACTTAAACTAATTTTACCACCACCACAAATAGCATCTACTAACTGTATGGCTTTTGCCACTGACCGTTTCGTGAATTAAACTGATAAAGTAACTACTTTATCAATAAAGGTGACAATAACTGACTTTTATGTCAAGTGAAAAGACGAGAGAATCATGTAGCCAGTGAAGTGTTTGACTAACCTGAAGAAATCCTAAGACATAATTTGAAAAACACCAGAAATAGTTGAAATAGACGATAACTAACATTTGTCAAGTGAAAAGACCAGTTGTAGGCAGTGAAGTATCTATCCTAAACAAATCCTAATATCCACCAGAATTGTTTTATTTTAGGCTTCCTATTACGTAACTAGATAAGGTTATAGTCAGCAAAGTTTTTGTCTGTCCTAAACCTCAGGCATAATGTGCTTAGAGTAGGGTTGCACGATATTGGAAATAACAGACATTGCGATATTTTGTTTTTCTGCGATATATATTGCGATATGAAAAAGTACAGGATGTCTTCAGAAAGAGCTTTGGCTATCAACCTGACAGTATGTTGTCCAGGCCCATCCTCTACAATTAAAATGTCCTCTACAACTCATGAACATTTTTATATTTCAGAACAGGTTGCTAAGTAATAATATGTAACAGTAATAGTATAGCATTAGCAACAGTAGTAAAATAGAATGTACAATTGGACATAACTTAGCAACTGCAAGATGCAGTGTGTGGCCAAAGCACTGGAATCTGGTCCACATGTTAAGGTGCAGCCTTCACCATGTTCGCGGCATTGTCTGTTGTTATACAGACTAGACGACTCTCATCTAGGCCCCAATCAGCTAAAGCTTCTCTCATCCCTGTTGCGATGTTCTCACTTGTATGATCCTCTGGGAAAATGCAGTTTGCAAACAGCGACTGTTCAGGTGGAAGTCTTCATTAATAAAGTGTACGGTCAGACTTATGTAGGGCTCCGTTGTCCGGCTGGACCACAAGTCTGTTGTTGCTGTATAATATTCCACTTGTGACAGCTCTGTTTCAACTTGTGCCTTCTCGTACAGCTCTGGGATGGCAACATGAGAAAAAAAGTTGCGTGATGGCATTAAAACCCTCTTTGGTAACTGTGTTAAAAGATTGTGATTAGTTGAAATGTTATGAATAGTCTGTAGAACATCTACAGATATCAGGACTCGCCAAAATATTAATTATTTGGAATATAAAATGCTGCAAATACCTCTGTATGAAATTATATATTTTTAGCTAATACAATATCCTAATGCAAAACATTTCAGGGGAAACAACCTGGAAAAACGTCCCCAAATCTCTCAAATGACACATCTTTGTCTTTGAGGGGTATGTGGATCTCTGCCAAATAGGTACCAATTGTCAAGAGAAGTTAGTTCACTGAGTTCAGAATACCCAGTCTACATTCCAAATGGCATCTTATTCACTACATTGTGCACTACTTCTGGAACCCATAGTTCTTGACAAAAGTAAAGTACTATGTAGATAATAAGGTGTATTTGGGACAATAGGTACTTACTTATCAATGACAAAGTCCCCTCATTGCGTCTGTATTTCCTTCACTGTCTGAGAAATCTACGGTGCTATCAGATTTCCACTCTCCCACATACTCAATAAAGGCCACTGAAAGAGAGTGTTACCTGATCCTTAGACTGATAATGCGTGTACATTTCACTTCCAGTAAATAGCCTAGGGCAAAATGTAATTGACACAGCATGTCTGTGTGAACCATGATGGATCATAAAGTGTTCTATATCAGCTGGGTACACATCATAATTTGTTAATTCAGTGTAGATATCTTATTTGCATGTTGGCTTCTGTATGCCACAGATATTTAAAACACCTAAAGAGAAACTCTTAATTTATTGTACACCATTACTGTTCAAGCATTCAATATCTTTGGGATATTAGTGTATATATATTAAAGACAGTGTGAAATAAAGACATACTGCTCGGGACAAAATTTCCACACCCAGTGTATATTTTGATGATAAACTGTTGCACTTGTGGTCACAACAGTTCACATAATTATAAGTGTGGATTGTCATGGTAAAGAAAGGTAAATGAAAACATACCTATCAAATTTGTCAGATGCAGGACAGAAAAACATTTCAAAATAAAATGGAATGTCCACAACTCTGGTTTGTTCCCAGTGTGATTATATTTTAATGCACAACAGACAAAATGTAATCTACAGTGGATATAAAAAGTCTACACACCCCTGTTATATGCCAGGTTCTTGTTATGTATATGAATGAGACAAAGATAAATCATGTCAGAACTTTTTTCACCTTTAATGTGACCTATAACATGAGGGGGAAAAATTAAAAATATAAAACTCACAATAAGCTGGTTGCATAAATGTGCACACCCTTAAACTAATACTTTGTTGAAGCACCTTTTGATTTTATTACAGCACTCAGTCTTTTTGGATAGGATTCCATTAGCATGGCACATCGTGACATGGCAATATTCGCCCACTCTTCTTTGTAAAAGCGCTCCAAATCTGTCAGATTGCGAGGATATCTCACGTGCACAGCCCTCTTTAGATCACCCCACAGATGTTCAATTGGATTCAGGTCTGGGCTCTGGCTGGGCCATTCCAAAATGTTCATCTTCTTCTGGTGAAGCCATGCTTTTGTGGATTTAGATGTGTGCTTTGGGTCATTGTTGTGCTGAAAGGTGAACTTCCTCTTCATCTTCAGCTTTCTAACGGACGCCTGAAGGTTTTGTGCCAGAATTGCCTGGTATTTGGAACCGTTCATAAGTCCCTCCAACCTGACTAAGGCCCCGGTTCCAGCTGAAAAAAAACAGCCCCAAATCATGATGCTGCCACCACCATGGTTCAGTGTGGGTATGGTGTTCTTTGGGTGATGTGCAGTGTTGTTTTTGCGCCAAACATACCTTTTGGAATTATGGCCAAAAAGTTCAACCTTGGTTTCATCAGACCATAACACATTTTCCCACGTGCTTTTGGGAGACTTGATATTTGTTTTTGCAAACTTCAGCCGGGCTTGGATGTTTTTCTTTGTAAGAAAAGGCTTCCATCTTGCCACCCTACCCCATAGCCCTTTCATATAAAGAATACAGGAGATTGTTGTCCCATTAGCATACGGCCAGTACTTGCCAGAAATTCCTACAGTTCCTTTACTGTTGCTGTAGGCCTCTTGGAAGCCTGCCTGACCAGTTTTTTTCTCGTCTTTTCATCAATTTTGGAGGGACGTCCAGTTCTTGGTAATGTCTCTGTTGTGCCATATTTTCTAGACTTGAAGATGACTATCTTCACTGTGTTCCATGGTATATCTAATGCTTTGGAAATTGTTTTGTACCCTTCTCCTGACTAATATCTTTCAACAATGAGATCCCTCTGGTGCTTTGAAAGCTCTCTGCGGACCATGGCTTTGGCTCTGAGATGCAACTAAGAAAATGTCAGGAAAATCCTACTAGAAAAGCTGAACTTTATTTGTGATTAATCAGAGTCACTTTAAATGATGGCAGGTGTGTAATGACCTCTATTTAACGTGAGTTTGAATGTGATTATTCTGAACACAGCCACATCCCCAGTTATAAGAGGGTGTGCTCACGTATGCAACCAGGTTATTGTAAGGTTTTTATTTTTCATTTTCCCCCCTTGAATATTTCAGTTTGTTTTTCAATTGAATTGTTCACATTATAGGTCACATTAAAAGTTTAAAAATGTCTGACATGATTTATCTTTGACTTTATTCTTTAACATCACAAAAACCTGGCATTTTCACAGGGGTGTGTAGACTTTTTATATCCACTGTAAATAGGATCTTTGTCAGATGGTCAAATAAATTCACCATGGAACCATGCCAGAGTTGCGGTCTTTCTTTTGTATTTTGACTGCCATGGTAAGCCATAGAAATAACTCAAATGAAATAGCATTTTTTGGCATCAAACAAAAATGAAATGGTTTAATTTAGAATTAGGTTAAAAGCTTTCCACTGACAAAAACATGGAAAAGTCAAGGTGGGAACATTCAAACAGGAACATGCACAAAATCGCAACAAGGCTTTTGGTAGTGTATTCATGGTGACACTCCGATGATACCCTTCAATTGTAGAACACACTAATCAAGATTTCTGACCAATCAATATCATTTATTTTATATTTTTACATCAGCTATTTTCACAGCTAAAACTGATACCCAGCTTAAATCCACAAAAATCAAGCAGCAACAAGAACAGATGCACAGTCACTGTAAAAACTCCCTATAACGGTCATGACCTAGGAAGAAGAAGAGCCAGATTCTGAAGGCTTGCCAGTCCTCTTCTGGCTGTGCCAAGACTACATGACCTTTTTTGGCCACATCAAAATGTTCTCATGTTTAAAATACCAGCAGGTCAATTAATTGTCTTTAGGCAGAATCCAGATTAACCAAATTAATACATTTAACTTTTTTCTGAATTAATAGCTCGTTAGACTGTGTTGAATGCCTTTTGAATAAATCTGATTGAGGTGAAAAAACATATATAGTACCCTCCTTAAGCATTGGGAAAGTCAAAATTGCTATTTTTGCTGTACACAAGGCATATGAAACCAGAAAAAGGAACCAGGCAAGCCTATTTCAGCCAGCCCACAATTAAAAGTGATAAGTGTTTGGCCCTCAATGGATACAAACCCAGGTCTCCCACATGAGTAGCTGTGTCTTTACCTACTACCCGATGGAGATATATGTTCGCAGTGTGTCAGTATAGCATTTCCACATAATTTGCCAAATGTTGACATAGATCATTTTGTCACGCATTAACATTACACCAAGTATAAATATTCCGCTACACACCATTAAGCATTGTAGTAAACTGACTAATGTTTCTTATTAAGTTTACTTCCACCACAAATAGCATCTATGAACTGTATGGCTTTTGCCACTGGCTGTTTTAACAGCTCATTAGCCAGTAATAGGTTTACTAGAATTTATTAACTTTACTAATAATTCTAGCGAGACTGAAAATGAACTTTGCCAAAGCTATTTCATTTCATGGCACAACAACATACATTTTTCTTTCATTCGTGAATGACATTGATATAATAACTATCAATATGGGTAACAATAACTGAATTTTTCATCAAATGAAAAGACAAGAGAATCGTGGAAACCCCTACTCATTTACTGGGATTGTGATCTAGCCTATATTACCCCAAAAGCATGCATAGATGCATACTTCAATCCACCAGAAATAGTCGCAATATAACTGTCAACAGTTTTAGTTTTGGCTTACTATAACGTAGCTACTAAAGGTTGTAACCAGCTAAGTTTTTGTCTATCTGGAACAAATCCTAATGCACAACTTGTTTTGACTTTGACAAGATTCAAATGCGGGATGTCTTGTTTGGCGGTCTGTGTCTCGAACCACTAATCAGTCAGTCAGTGACATTCGCTCTTCTTGGCCGGCTCTGCTTACGCGGTCCAGCAAAGATTGCTGAAATGATGAATATGAGTTAGAAGTTAATACATTTGTTTCAGTCCTTTTTAACAACTAAGACTAACAGCACTGTTAGTTCCATCCCCCAATTTTATTTGAGCAGAATACTTGGGACAACAACTCCAATTCTCACAAAGCGTTCTTTTTCTATGTGATGCAAGAAACATGTTTTTGTGTATTGCAATAACGTCATGCCTTATTTAACACCAGTCTCTCTTGTTTGTCAACTTTCTTAAAGGTCCCCTGACATGAAATTTTCATTTTGTGAGGTTTTTTAACATTAATATGAGTTCACCTAGCCTATATATGGTCCCAAATTTTCTAAAAATTCCATTCGGTGTAAATTGAGCATTTTCTATCTTTCTCTGACTTGGAGAAAACGGAGAATCAAACAGGCTGATCTGGACCCGTCTCTTTGTGATGTCGCAAGGAGAAATTGTTAACTCCCATGGTAACTCCCCTTTTTCTGCTTTGCCAGCCCAGAGAAAGAATTTAAATAGAGCCAGGTGTGAGGCACACGTGTGTGAGCGCGACTTCAATTTGTCTACGCTACGAGGAGGGGCATCATGGCTTTTGAGCAAAGGAAACACAATAATTGCTCAGTAATAGGATGTAGAGATGAGCAACGAAGCCTTTTTTTACTTCCTTCGTACATGCCACAGAAGAACCAGTGGAATGATTTCATTTTCTCCGGAAAAGCGCCGACACAGCTTCCCAAAGTTTTGCATGTCTGTGGCAAACATTTCACCGACGACTATGTACATAATGTTACACAACAAAATTATTTACTCCTGCGCGCACATAAATATATAGGCTTTATATATCTTGTGTAACGTGACTTCATGATATGAAGGGAGAATTTTTACATTTAAAAAAACCCTCTTCTCTAAACTAGAATATTTACTGATATAGATGCTAACACAGCTTTAAAATCATCACAAATCAAAAAAACATGAAAAGGCAAAAGCAGATTAGCTTTAGCTTTAACTTACATGATAATCAGACATCCTAACAAAGTATCATATAGACATAATATTTTTAACTAACCATTCGGAAACATCCTTCTGGAGGCGCTGAGTTGTAACTTCTTCATCCGTTGCTTCTCCATCTGGATCGGATTCTGGGTCAAACTGAAATGCTTCAATGTGTCTTCGTGCCATTGCAATATGATCCAGACATACCGGTAAACATGCACGTTACCTTTGCCGCAAGATAGTAAAGGCCACGCCCACCCACCACCTTGCCCCGCCTTTTTCATCCTCATTAAAATTTAAAGTCACAGACACCAATACGGGCCGTTTGAAGGAAGCTCATTCTGTGACTGTATTGTAGTGGCTATAATTCTGCAGCAAGGCTGAATTTTTGAAAAAAGATTTCAGATACAGTACTAGGGACCACTATGGCCTATATTAAAGCCTACAAAAAGTAGCATGTCATGGGACCTTTAACATTATTTGACAATACTTTCTTAACATCCATCCCTAATAATAACCTAAGTACTCTCCCTCATTTAACCATTCCCTAAAACAATTCATGAATTGCCTCTGAGATTTATAAAAGAATCCCTCTCCGAAGCTAAAGTGCAAAAGAAAATTAACAACAATAACATCAAATGTCTGTTTTTTATATTAGAAAGGTTCTCTACATTAACATACTTAAGCTCTAAACATTACTCAAAGTGAGCCACCTTATAATATATAAATGTATTATTTAAATAGTGATTTGATTCATTTATATTTTATCACACGTTGTTTTCCTTTAAACAATACACACTGCACATCGCAGACTTTTACTTTTAATGCAAAATACGAAAATCGGAAGTCTTATTGTTGCCGAATGTATATAACGTTTTACCGCAGACTTTTATTTTAAAGGCAGAATACGAAAACCGGAAGTCTTGTTGTTGCTGCTGAATCTCTAATATCAACGCCAATCCATTGCGTAGGTTTCAATATACAAGAGTGGGACATGTCCTCCACCCACTTTTTGAAAATGATATTCTGTCCCCCACACTTTTTATCAACACAATTCTTGTTATAAGAAAAGCTCAACCTCTTTAGAACGTTAAAGTGGCAATACGGTAAGCAATTGCGTAATTCGAATAGGACTGGCTTTAGGACCACACGCAGGCACTTTGCTTTGAGGTAGTTGCTGGATAGGTCTGATTACCGTAGTAGAGTAGAGGCTACTGTTGCTACTAGCAACTTTGATCTCTGGCTCATAATCGTTTGGTAACCAAGCTGACATCACCTCTAGCTAATTACCTCCCGTAACGTATGATTGGGGTAGATATTTATCTTATCAGAGTGTTTTTCTAAAAGCAGTAAGGTGTAGTTAGGCTAACGTTATATATGAATGATAGTTGCAAAAGATACAGTTCCGGAACAAACTAAGAGACCACTGCACCTTTTTCTTCCCTTTCCAAAAAAAGTAGAAAAGGAAAGTTTTGAGCAGAAGCGTTCAATTTGCAGTGGTCTCTTAATTTCAACCCTTCTGTTCCTCACTCAAACCCTTTCTTTTAACTTTTTTGGAAAGGAAAGAAAAAGTTGCAGTGGTCATTTTTTTCCGGGGCTGTATATTAGCTTGCTAGCTAACGTTATTTCGCTAGCTAGCAAACAGTCAACATTACACTAGGTTCACCTCACAGCTAGCACCGTATGACACCAGCCAAGAAAAGACTGAAGTTAGACAAACGGGTGTTGTTGTTATACAAAGACAAAGCAATTGGTACAGCTAGCTAACTAACTACTCTAGTTGATCTCTTGGTCTTATAGATCAAACATAGCCATCAGGTTCTGCAGGCGTCAATGTAGATCAAGTTGTTCATGTCATTTGTCCTGCATTTTAGTAGGATCAGATGGTGACCGTGAGAAGGTCTCTGTCATAGCAGGATCAAACAGCCAGGGAGAAAAGGTCAACAGTGGAGCTGAGGTGAAATATTGTCTTTAAACATGGATAACTTAAATAAAATTAGTTATGTTGTGTGTAGCCCATATCTTGAATGTTCATATTTATTAGTAGAACCGGAAGGATGTCGAGTCAACCAGTGTAGTCATGCGAGAGAGTGGTGGACCTTGGGAGGTGAGGTTTTGAAATTCCAGTACAGTACTGGCAAAATGTACATGTAGATGGCATATCAGCCATACACATTGAAATACAGAGATCTGTAGTAGCTCTTCACTAAGAGCACACATCATAGACAAAATGTTAACTAAGTAAAATTAAATGAAATGTCTGAAAGCTGTATTTTACGTGTTTGTTGTAGCAGCATCAATGAGATGTTGTCCATCAGTGCACATACAGCATATGGCCAACAGTATGTGGGCACCTAACCATCACACGTATATGAGCTTGTAGGCCATCCTATTCCAGAACCATGGGCATTTGCAAAAACATATTTGTCCCCACTGGCGTAGCTATCTAGGGTACAGTTGCACCAGGTCCCACAGTGGGTGGGGGCCCGTGCTTGACCTCTATAAAAATGTTTGTGGTAATTTTATTTTTGTGTGTGTTTCTATGTAGTTATCACAGTCAGACCTTAGGATCGGCTTTCCATGAGTATATACTGCTTCACACTTTTTCATCTGGCGATGGGGGGCGTGGGTCCATGTAAGGTCAGCTTGCATCCAGGCCGAGTCACCACACTACGCTAATGTTTGTCCCCCTCATATTTGAAGTCAAACCTATGCCCCTGATTGTAGCTATCTAGTTGTGACAGTTAGCTAGCTAGCTTCTTTCCTTGGGTTGTCGCTCAGACGATGGTTACCTTCTTTATACCAATGTGACATCCACTCGTTGACACACAAATGAGCGCGGGCACAGTTGTGGCCAGTTACTTTTCTCTGTCCTCACTGGCTAGCTTAATACTCCGAATGTCGGATGTATGTTGTTGCTTTGCCGTAAAATGGCCGCGATGCAAAAATGTGCTGAAGTTGGTAAAAAAAAATCATATGTCATAAACATACAGTATTCCCCCAGCTATCCGCGATTCCACATTTGCGAACTCAAGTATCCGCAAAACATTTTCTAGAAGTCCGAAATTCTAAAAACGCACTAATTTCAGCCATCCAAGCGTCAATCCGGTTAATTGCAAGTTTTTCTATAAAAAACAACATAAAAACCCATTGTTTTATGTATATTTATTATATTTATAAGTGTTTTATATCTTCTGTACTATAATGATCTGTCACCGTTTATAGTGACATGTTGAAAGACATAAAGAAACAGCGGTCTCAGTTGCCAATCACAATATTTTTTACAATATTATCGTACAATAAGACCATGGAAAAAGTAATGGGTCATTTTGTGTAGGGTAACTGGGGTTATGGGGCATGTTGTGTAGGGTAACTGGGGTAATGGGGCATGTTGTTTAGGGTAACTGGGGTAATGGGGCATGTTGTGTAGGGTAACTGGGGTAATGGGGCATGTTGTGTAGGGTAACTGGAGTAATGGAGCATGTTGTGTAGGGTAACTGGGGTAATGGGGCATGTTGTGTAGGGTAACTGGGGTAATGGGGCATGTTGCGTAGGGTAACTGGGTGTTAGGGAGGGATTTTTAAGGGTGCGTCACTTATCCGCGAGGGTGAACAATACAGTTGTGCTCATAAGTTTGCATAACCTGGAAGAAATTGTGAAATTCTGGCATTGATTTTGAAAATATGACCGATGAGGCAAACATACTGAGCCATGGGGAGCAGAAAAGATCTGTCAAAAGACCCGCGTAACAAGGTAATGGAACTTTATAAAGACCAAAAAGGATATAGAAAGATATCCAAAGTCTTGCAAATACCAGTCAGTACTGTTCAGTCACTTATTAAGAAGTGGAAAATTCTGGGATCTCTTGATACCATGCCAAGGTCAGGTAGACCAAGAAAGATTTCAGCCAAAACTGCCAGAAGTATTGTTCGGGATGCAAAGAAAAGCCCACAGGTAACCTCTGGAGAAATTCAAGCTGCTCTAGAAAAAGACGGTATGGTTGTTTCAAGGAGCACAATACGACTATACTTGAACAAAAATGAGCTGCATGGTTGAGTTGCCAGAAAGAAGCCTGGTTACAATATGCCCGACAACACCTTGACACGCCTCAGCTTCTGGCACTCTGTAATTTGGAGTAATGAGACCAAAATGTAACTTTATGGTCACAACAATATGAGGCCCCGGTTCATGCAAGACGACCAAAGACTTTGCATGACCTGGAGGCATTTTGCCAAGACAAATGGGCAGCTATACCACCTGCAAGGGTATGCAGACTTTTGAACATGGGTCAATTAATTTTTTTCTTTGCTGCCATGCTTTGTTTTATGTGCCATTCTGTTACGACCTACAGTTGAATGTAAGAATTCGGGGCCTCATAGACAACTATTACAAAAGACTGCTCGCTGTCATTGATGCCAAAGGGAGCACGCTCTACTAAAACTGGGGATGTGTGTTCAGAATTAACCAATCACATTCCAAGTCATGTTAAATAGAAGTCATTACACACCTACCATCATTTAAAGTGACTCGGACTAATCACAAATAAAGTTCAGCTGTTCTGGTATGATTTTCCTGACATTATCTTTGTTGCGTCTCAGAGCAAAAGCCATGGTCCGCAGAGAGCTTCCAAAGCATCAGAGGGATCTCATTGTTGAAAGGTATCAGTCAGGAGAAGGGTACAAAATAATTTCCAAAACATTAGATATACCATGGAAAAAAGTGAAGACAGTCATTATCAAATATGGCACAACTGGACGACCCTCCAAAATTGATGAAAAGACGAAAACTGGTCATGGAGGCTTCCAAGAGGCCTACAGCAAATGTATTAACTTCTAACTCATATTCATCATTTCAGCAATCTTTGCTGGACCGCGTAAGCAGAGCCGGCCAAGAAGAGCGAATGTCACTGACTGACTGATTAGTGGTTCGAGACACAGACCGCCAAACAAGACATCCCGCATTTGAATCTTGTCAAAGTCAAAACAAGTTGTGCAATAGGATTTGTTCCAGATAGACAAAAACTTAGCTGGTTACAACCTTTAGTAGCTACGTTATAGTAAGCCAAAACTAAAACTGTTGACAGTTATATTGCGACTATTTCTGGTGGATTGAAGTATGCATCTATGCATGCTTTTGGGGTAATATAGGCTAGATCACAATCCCAGTAAATGAGTAGGGGTTTCCACGATTCTCTTGTCTTTTCATTTGATGAAAAATTCAGTTATTGTTACCCATATTGATAGTTATTATATCAATGTCATTCACGAATGAAAGAAAAATTTATGTTGTTGTGCCATGAAATGAAATAGCTTTGGCAAAGTTCATTTTCAGTCTCGCTAGAATTATTAGTAAAGTTAATAAATTCTAGTAAACCTATTACTGGCTAATGAGCTGTTAAAACAGCCAGTGGCAAAAGCCATACAGTTCATAGATGCTATTTGTGGTGGAAGTAAACTTAATAAGAAACATTAGTCAGTTTACTACAATGCTTAATGGTGTGTAGCGGAATATTTATACTTGGTGTAATGTTAATGCGTGACAAAATGATCTATGTCAACATTTGGCAAATTATGTGGAAATGCTATACTGACACACTGCAAACATATATCTCCATCGGGTAGTAGGTAAAGACACAGCTACTCATGTGGGAGACCTGGGTTCGTATCCATTGAGGGCCAAACACTTATCACTTTTAATTGTGGGCTGGCTGAAATAGGCTTGCCTGGTTCCTTTTTCTGGTTTCATATGCCTTGTGTACAGCAAAAATAGCAATTTTGACTTTACTTTCCCAATGCTTAAGGAGGGTACTATATATGTTTTTTCACCTCAATCAGATTTATTCAAAAGGCATTCAACACAGTCTAACGAGCTATTAATTCAGAAAAAAGTTAAATGTATTAATTTGGTTAATCTGGATTCTGCCTAAAGACAATTAATTGACCTGCTGGTATTTTAAACATGAGAACATTTTGATGTGGCCAAAAAAGGTCATGTAGTCTTGGCACAGCCAGAAGAGGACTGGCAAGCCTTCAGAATCTGGCTCTTCTTCTTCCTAGGTCATGACCGTTATAGGGAGTTTTTACAGTGACTGTGCATCTGTTCTTGTTGCTGCTTGATTTTTGTGGATTTAAGCTGGGTATCAGTTTTAGCTGTGAAAATAGCTGATGTAAAAATATAAAATAAATGATATTGATTGGTCAGAAATCTTGATTAGTGTGTTCTACAATTGAAGGGTATCATCGGAGTGTCACCATGAATACACTACCAAAAGCCTTGTTGCGATTTTGTGCATGTTCCTGTTTGAATGTTCCCACCTTGACTTTTCCATGTTTTTGTCAGTGGAAAGCTTTTAACCTAATTCTAAATTAAACCATTTCATTTTTGTTTGATGCCAAAAAATGCTATTTCATTTGAGTTATTTCTATGGCTTACCATGGCAGTCAAAATACAAAAGAAAGACCGCAACTCTGGCATGGTTCCATGGTGAATTTATTTGACCATCTGACAAAGATCCTATTTACAGTGGATATAAAAAGTCTACACACCCCTGTGAAAATGCCAGGTTTTTGTGATGTTAAAGAATAAAGTCAAAGATAAATCATGTCAGACATTTTTAAACTTTTAATGTGACCTATAATGTGAACAATTCAATTGAAAAACAAACTGAAATATTCAAGGGGGGAAAATGAAAAATAAAAACCTTACAATAACCTGGTTGCATACGTGAGCACACCCTCTTATAACTGGGGATGTGGCTGTGTTCAGAATAATCACATTCAAACTCACGTTAAATAGAGGTCATTACACACCTGCCATCATTTAAAGTGACTCTGATTAATCACAAATAAAGTTCAGCTTTTCTAGTAGGATTTTCCTGACATTTTCTTAGTTGCATCTCAGAGCCAAAGCCATGGTCCGCAGAGAGCTTTCAAAGCACCAGAGGGATCTCATTGTTGAAAGATATTAGTCAGGAGAAGGGTACAAAACAATTTCCAAAGCATTAGATATACCATGGAACACAGTGAAGATAGTCATCTTCAAGTCTAGAAAATATGGCACAACAGAGACATTACCAAGAACTGGACGTCCCTCCAAAATTGATGAAAAGACGAGAAAAAAACTGGTCAGGCAGGCTTCCAAGAGGCCTACAGCAACAGTAAAGGAACTGTAGGAATTTCTGGCAAGTACTGGCCGTATGCTAATGGGACAACAATCTCCTGTATTCTTTATATGAAAGGGCTATGGGGTAGGGTGGCAAGATGGAAGCCTTTTCTTACAAAGAAAAACATCCAAGCCCGGCTGAAGTTTGCAAAAACAAATATCAAGTCTCCCAAAAGCACGTGGGAAAATGTGTTATGGTCTGATGAAACCAAGGTTGAACTTTTTGGCCATAATTCCAAAAGGTATGTTTGGCGCAAAAACAACACTGCACATCACCCAAAGAACACCATACCCACACTGAACCATGGTGGTGGCAGCATCATGATTTGGGGCTGTTTTTTTCAGCTGGAACCGGGGCCTTAGTCAGGTTGGAGGGACTTATGAACGGTTCCAAATACCAGGCAATTCTGGCACAAAACCTTCAGGCGTCCGTTAGAAAGATGAAGATGAAGAGGAAGTTCACCTTTCAGCACGACAACGACCAAAAGCAAACATCCAAATCCACAAAAGCATGGCTTCACCAGAGGAAGATTAACGTTTTGGAATGGCCCAGCCAGAGCCCCTACCTGAATCCAATTGAACATCTGTTGGGGTGCTCTGAAGAGGGCTGTGCAAAGGAGATGTCCTCGCAGGGTGTGCACACTTATGCAACCAGGTTATTGTGATTTTTCAATTAAAAATGTTTCCCCCTCAAAGATATCAGTTTGTTTTTCATTAGAATTTTTCACGTTACAGGTCACATGAAAGGTGAAAAAAGTTCTCACATGATTTTACATCACAAGAACCTGGCATTTTAACAGGGGTGTGTAGACCTTTTATACCCACTGTATATATATATATTCCGAATGACATCACCCAGAGGCAGCGTATACAGTGGGGAGAACAAGTATTTGATACACTGCCGATTTTGCAGGTTTTCCCACTTATAAAGCATGTAGAAGTACTCTTCAACTGTGAGTGACGGAATATAAAACAAAAATCCAGAAAATACATTGTATTTTATTGCATGACATAAGTATTTGATACATCAGAAAAGCAGAACTTAATATTTGGTATAGAAACCTTTGTTTGCAATTACAGAGATCATACATTTCCTGTAGTTCTTGACCAGTTTTGCACACACTGCAGCAGGGATTTTAGCCCACTCCTCCATACAGACCTTCTCCAGGTCCTTCAGGTTTTGGGGCTGTCGCTGGGCAATACGGACTATCAGCTCCCTCCAAATATTTTCTATTGGGTTCAGGTCTGGACATTGGCTAGGCCACTCCAGGACCTTGAGATGCTTCTTACGGAGCAACTCCTTAGTTGCCCTGGCTGTGTGTTTCGGGTCGTTGTCATGCTGGAAGACCCAGCCACGACCCATCTTCAGTGCTCTTACTGAGGGAAAGAGGTTGTTGGCCCAGATCTCCCAATACTTGGCCCCATCCATCCTCCCCTTAATATGGTGCACTGGTCCTGTCCCCTTTGCAGAAAAGCATCCCCAAAGAATGATGTTTCCACCTCTATGCTTCACGGTTGGGATGGTGTTCATGGGGTTGTACTCATCCTTCTTCTTCCTCCAAACACGGCGAGTGGAGTTTATACCAAAAAGCTCTATTTTTGTCTCATCAGACCACATGACCTTCTCCCATTCCTCCTCTGGATCATCCAGATGGTCATTGGCAAACTTCAGACAGGCCTGGACATGCGCTGGCTTGAGTAGGAGGACCTTGCGTGCGCTGCAGGATTTTAATCTGTGACGGCGTAGTGTGTTACTAATGGTTTTCTTTGAGACTGTGGTTCCAGCTCTCTTCAGGTAATTGACCAGGTCCTGCCGTGTAGTTCTGGCCTGATCCCTCTGCTTCCTCATGATCATTGATGCCCCACGAGGTGAGATTTTGCATGGAGCCCCAGACCGAGGGAGATTGACCGTCATCTTGAACTTCTTCCATTTTCTAATAATTGCACCAACAGTTGTTGCCTTCTCACCAAGCTGCTTGCCTATTGTCCTGTAGCCCATCCCAGCATTGTGCAGGTCTACAATTTAATCCCTGATGTCCTTACACAGCTCTCTGGTCTTGGCCATTGTGGAGAGGTTGGAGTCTGTTTGATTGAGTGTGTGGACAGGTGTCTTTTATAAAGGTAACAAATTCAAACAGGTGCAGTTAATACAGGTAATGAGTGGAGAACAGGAGGGCTTCTTAAAGAAAAACGAACAGGTCTGTGAGAGCTGGGAATTCTTACTGGTTGGTAGGTGATCAAATACTTATGTCATGCAATAAAATGCTAATTATTTATTTAAAAATCATATGATTTTCTGGATTTTTTTTACCTCTACATGCTTTGTAAGTATGAAAACCTGCAAAATCGGCAGTGAATCAAATACTTGTTCTCCCCACTTTATAGTGAAAACAATAATGGGCCCAAAACCGAGCCTTGAGGAACACCAAAACATACCATAGATTTATCAGAGGATATGCCATCCACACATAGGAACTGATATCTTTCAGATAAATACGATTTAAACCAGGCTAGAACATGTCCACGTAGCCCAATATGGGTTTCCAGAGAAGGGAGTGATCAGTAGTGTCAAAGGCTGCGCTATTTTTGGTGAGTTTGGTACACATCCGGAGGATACGGAGCAATTAATTAAGTTCAACATTGGCTGACCGAGCACAGGAAGTAGCTCCTTATGTAGTTTCGTTGGAATTGGGTCTAGTTGACAATTTGTGGGTTTAGAAGTAATTTAATGAATGTGTCTTGCGATACAGGGTAAAAAAATTAGGGTGTCCCCATCCACACCAGGTCAGAGAAGTTCTGGGTATTTTTCTGAGATTTTGAGGACTGTACCTACAGTTCCGGAAAAAATTAAGAGACCACTGCACCTTTTTCTTTCCTTTCAAAAAAATTTGAAAAGGAATGTTTTGAGTGAGGAACACACTACCGGTCAAAGGTTTTAGAACACCTACATTTTTACACATATACTACCGGAAAAAGGCTTTAAAACACCTACATTTTTACACACCCTACCGGTCAAAGGTTTTAAAACACCTACATTTTTACACATACACTGCTGATAAATCTGATGTTTCCATGAAAATCGATGACATGCTTATTCCTTTTAAGCTTTTTTTTGTTTCAGGGCTGGGTTTTATTTGTAATGTTACCACCCACCATCACACAATGTCTATTAATCAGAAACACTTGCAACATTCTTCCGCTAGCAAGTTGTGAGCCAAAAATATTTTGCTGTAACCTAGCTGTTGCAGTGGGAATTGACCTTAGAGGCCTAGGAAATACTGAACGGCCCACAACTGGCAATAACTAGTGGGAAACTCCTCTATTATCCCGAGCTCCCACTTCTCTCACATGGCAATTTGCGACATCACCGACTGAGGAAATTACATCTACAACAGAATTAGCTAAAAAAATGAAAACAGGAAATATTATTTAGAAAAAGCAAAACTGTTTTTAAACAATAAATTTGTTTTAAAATATGATATATTTGACAGATATTTTACGACTTTCCCTCATACTTCTTGTGTGTGTGAGTGTGTGAGTGAGTGAGTGAGTGAGTGAGTGAGAGAGAGAGAACAAGTCAATGTACATTGTGCATAGTAGTGTTCTTACAAGTGCGTGACCGGAAAATATTCTGTGTCGGTGACTGATAGTGACTCGGTCCACTGCCTGTCTGTTTCACATCAGGAAAGTGTCTGTGTGAGTGCATGTGTATGACTACACAGCCTTGGCTGTGCCTGGCTCCATGCTCTCCAGGGCTCCTGACTCTGTCACCCCCCCTCATAAGGTTGGCAGACTAAGAGGAGACATACAGATTCACATAGTTCAAGGGCCAGGGGGTCAAATTCACATTTGTCCACTTTCGGGTGGAAAATACCAATGGTCATTTTCATTAAGGTCCATGTCTGTGGGTATTCATTTTGTTACAACATGGTTCAGAAGAGGAATAGCATGTTTTTTTGGATTATAAGAGAAAAGTTATATTCAAACATAGGCAAGTGATACATTATCAAATTCATCGACTTATTGGACAGTATTGGGATACAAATTAAAACTCCAGAAAAAACCTGTTGTAGACGTTTTTTTCCCAACTATATAATCACATATGATTTTGTAAACAATCAATCCTAGCTGTATATACAGGGCCTTGCAAAAGTTTTCGCACCCCTGACTAAATATTTTCCTTTACTGAATTAATGAATTTTTATATTTTATTTTAAAACTATGAAACTGAAAATCTATTATTATAAGATGGCGTTGGTTTTATGTTTTAAAGTATTTTGAATAGATAAAAAAAATGAAATATATTGATTGCATGTTAAGCCCCACACTAATATATTTTACTGCAATAACAAGTGTTTGTTTAAGTTGTTTGGACTACGCATGTGGACCACACATTTCCAATAGTCCCACAGATGTTCAATGAGATTGAGATCAGGACTTTGACTGGACCACTTGTAAGACATAAATAATTGGTGTAATGAGTAATAATTCTTTATAATTGTGTGTTATTATGAGGAACATTTTACATGAAAGAGGAATTACTAATCATAATACAAATTTTCTTTTCAATCCCTCATGACTAGACAATGCAATTTATTCTCTTCCTCCTTGTCTTTCATTAGTAAAATACACAGCTAACACAATCACTTTGAGGTTTCAACTGAAACAAGAGAGACAGAACCAGTAGCAATTCAAAACCGAATGCGGATCTGTGATTTTAAAAATATATAAACAAATAAGATGTGTCTCACCATGACATGAAAATATGATCCAGTACTATGCTTATTGCTATTCAGAACTGAAATATTTATATTAGACAGAGACATCTCAGCTCCAACAAGAATCCAAAAGGTAGGTTAATGTTATTTTTTATTTTTATTTTTTACTAAAACAACTCTATAGTTTCACTATTGTTGTTTCAGTCTTGAGTCTGGGTAGACTCGATGAGATGGAAAACAATTACCTAATTTCAAAACCAAAATATGAGAAACTCAATGTTTTATTGTTGTTTGATTGTCATTTCCAAATGAGATACATTCCACCTTGTCTCAACATTCCCTTATCAGCCTACAAATATTTGTGAAACTCTTAGAAAACAAATGTCAGTCATATACAGTGCTCAAAAGTTTGCATACCCTTAGAGAATTGGTAATATATGTACCATTTGTAAAGAAAACATAAGTGAGCAGGCAAAAAACGTCTTTTATTTCTTATGGGATTCACATTCAACTGTAGGTCGTAACAGAATGGCACATAAAACAAAGCAGGGCAGCAAAGAAAAAAATGAATTGACCCATGTTCAAAAGTCTGCATACCCTTGCAGGTGGTATAGCTGCCCATTCGTCTTGGCAAAATATCTCCAGGTCATGCAAAGTCTTTGGTTGTCTTGCATGAACCACACATTTTATTGTCATTTTCACCTGTGTGTGTCACCTTGTGGGTCTGTAACAAGGCCAAACATTCCAGGGTATGTAAACTTTTGATCAGGGCCATTTGGGTGATTTCTGTTATCATTATGATTTAAAAAGGAGCCAAACAACTATGTGATAATATATAGCTTTGTATGATCACTATCCTTAAATAAAAGTAATATCTTGAAAAACAATGCCAACATTTCTGCAAGGGTACAATTTGATAAGAGGAACAGTGTGTGTTCCATTGGGCCATTGAATATTATTCACTCAGAGGAATCCTAGCTCTTGTTTGTTGATAGCATTCTTCCACATAGCTCCCATAATTATCCCATACCCCCATCACTTTTCACCCAATCCCTTTTTTATCTCAGAGGAGCATGGGAAAGGTCAAGAGTGACCTCATGTATGGTGTAATTCATGTCTCCACCTCAATGAGAAACACTTTTATTTGTGTAACTACGATGAAGTGTTTCATTCCAATCCTCATCGTAAGAAATTAAGTTTGGCCCAGTGGTGAGCAGTTGTGTCCCTCCCATCTGTATTGAAATATTGTGATGTGGAGGGGGTAGGGAAGATGGAACACAAACAAAATGTCTCAAATAAAATGGAATCAAACCATATGCCTTTCAGCTTTCCATAATAAATCAGTTTAAATGACAAACACAAAACACCATTCCAAACATGTACCATGAAGTGCATTCAAAAGCATATGCTTTCTGAAAACCAGAATGGGTCTGTCTGTTTAAAGTTTTTTGGGGGATTTGTGTACTTAATAGTGTTAAGAAAGCAATTCTTGCTATATAACTTTTATCTCCTGCCAGACTACATGGCCTGTGAGGACTACAAATAGGAGCTATTTGGTTGTAACAGGACTATTAAAGTATTGAATAAAAAAGCAGTACATAACATTTGCCCCTGCAGGTGGGTGCTCTTTAAGCAAATGGGTACCTTGTGAATTAAATTAAGTATCTACAAATGACCTCATTGCAAAGACAGAGCACTACCACATACACTCACCTAAAGGATTATTAGGAACACCATACTAATACTGTGTTTGACCCCCTTTCGCCTTCAGAACTGCCTTAATTCTACGTGGCATTGATTCAACAAGGTGCTGAAAGCCTTCTTTAGAAATGTTGGCCCATATTGATAGGATATCATCTTGCAGTTGATGGAGATTTGTGGAATGCGCATCCAGGGCCAAAGCTCCCGTTCCACCACATCCCAAAGATGCTCTATTGTGTTGAGATCTGGTGACTGTAGGGGCCATTGGCACTAAGGGGCCTAAAGTGTGCCAAGAAAACATCCCCCACACCATTACACCACCACCACCAGCCTGCACAGTGGTAACAAGGCTGGTGGTAACATCAGACCAGGCAACATTCTTCCAGTCTTCAACTGTCCTATTTTGGTGAGCTTGTGCAAATTGTAGCCTCTTTTTCCTATTTGTAGTGGAGATGAGTGGTACCCGGTGGGGTCTTCTGCTGTTGTAGCCCATCCGCCTCAAGGTTGTGCGTGTTGTGGCTTCACAAATGCTTTGCTGCATACCTCGGTTGTAACGAGTGGTTATTTCAGTCAAAGTTGCTCTTCTATCAGCTTGAATCAGTTGGCCCATTCTCCTCTGACCTCTAGCATCAACAAGGCATTTTCGCCCACAGGACTGCCGCGTACCGGATGTTTTTCCCTTTTCACACCATTCTTTGTAAACCCTAGAAATGGTTATGCGTGAAAATCCCAGTAACTGAGCAGATTGTGAAATACTCAGACTGGCCCGTCTGGCACCAACAACCATGCCACGCTCAAAATTGCTTAAATCACCTTTCTTTCCCCTTCTGACATTCAGTTTGGAGTTCAGGAGATTGTCTTGACCAGGACCACACCCCTAAATGCATAGAAGCAACTGCCATGGGATTGGTTGATTAGATAATTGTATTAATGAGAAATTGAACTGGTGTTCCTAATAATCCTTTAGGTGAGTGTACTATGGCATTATTAATATGTTAATGTATCATTAAATTTTCACAACATTTCTTAAAAGGGTTAACTCAGGTTATTTAATAATGTACAGGTTTTAAAGGATGAATGGTTTTAATGGCTGTTCGGGATTATATTGGGGTTTGAGTCAACTTCTGGAATTGGATTAAAGCAGGGGCTTACCAGGGCTGAAGTATAGTCTATTAGTATAGTCTATTAGGAATTCTGCTGGAGAGAGAACACCCAACCCATCCTTTCATTCTTTTTTTCT
Organism: Esox lucius; assembly: GCF_011004845.1. Classification (NCBI taxonomy): domain Eukaryota; kingdom Metazoa; phylum Chordata; class Actinopteri; order Esociformes; family Esocidae; genus Esox; species Esox lucius. The sequence goes on from NC_047575.1 coordinate 27,871,974, forward strand.
ATAATTTATAAATGGCCACAGTGTTTTATCTTATATTTTGCCAAGACACAGACATCAGCAGTGAATGACATACAATCACATTCATTCACTAAGTAAATTTACACATACTCAGAATGTGTATTGGTGATACTTAAAGAAACAGAATATACATAATCAGTATACTGTTGACATACAATGGCTTTACATTGGATATAAAAAGTCTACACACCCCTGTTAAAATGACAATTTCTTGTGATTCAAAAGAATGAGGCAAAGATAAATCATGTCAGAACTTTTTCCACTTTTAATGTAACCTATAACGTGAACAATTCAATTGAAAAACAAACTGAAATCTTTAAGGGGGAAAAGTAAAAAATAAAAAACTCACAATAACCTGGTTGCATAAGTGTGTAAGTGTGCTTAAACTAATACTTAGATGAAGCACCTTTTGATTTTATTACAGCACTCCATTTCCTCTTTATCTTCAGCTTTCTAACAGACGCCTGAAGGTTTTGTGCCAAACCGGGTATTTGGAACTGTTCATAATTCCCTCCACCCTGACTAAGGCCCCGGTTCCAGCTGAAGAAAAACAGCCCCAAACCATGATGCTGCCACCACCATGGTTTACTGTTTATGGTGTTCTTTGGGTGATGTGCAGTGTTGTTTTTGCGCCAAACATACCTTTTGGAATTATGGCCAAAAAGTTCAACCTTGGTTTCATCAGACCATAACACATTTTCCCATGTGCTTTTGGGGGACTTGATGTTTGATTTTGCAAACTTCAGCCGGGCTTGGATGTTTTTCTTTGTAAGAAAAGGCTTCCGTCTTACCACCCTAACCCATAGCCCATTCATATGAAGAACATAGGAGGTTGTTGTCACGTGTAGCACACAGCCAGTACTTGTCAGAAAATCCAGTTCTTGGTACCAGTTCTTGGTAATGTCTCTGTTGTGCCATATTTTCTGTCTTCACTGTGTTCCATGGTATATATAATGCCTTTTCTTTTGTACCCTTCTCCTGACTGATATCTTTCAACAACAAGATCCCTCTGATGCTTTGGAAGCACTCTGCGGACCATGGCTTTTGCTCTGAGATGCAACTAAGAAAATGTCAGGAAGATCCTACTAGAACAGCTGAACTGAACAGTATTTGTGACTAATCAGAGTCACTTTAAATGATGGCAGGTGTGTAATGACTTCTATTTAATGTGAGTTTGAATGTGATTATTCTGAACACAGCCACATCCCCAGTTATAAGAGGGTGTGCTCACTTATGCAACCAAGTTATTGTAAGATTTTTATTTTTCATTTTCCCCCCGAATATTTCAGTTTGTTTTTCAATTGAATTGTTCACATTATAGGTCACATTAAAAGTGGAAACATGATCAGTATAGTGGTTTATCCAGATACAGAGTTTGAGGGCAGTGTAATGCAGTTCTTTAGTTTAAAATTTGGAGGTTATTTAAACTGTAAAGAACAAATAGCTGCTGATTGCCACTAAACAGGGAAAGAAAGTTTTCAGGTGGCAGTATTTGTTCCTGATTCCACTGCATATTTAGCCTGTTGTGTGGGAGAGGAGAGCAATTTATTCCTCTGCATGCTTCCTTACCTTGATGGATAGATTGCAGGTGTCCGTTGATTATCCTTTCATGTGTATTTAGCAGGCTGCCATAGCCTGTAATATTATAGTTTTCTCCCAATCATGTATAGTCTCTGTGTTTCCTCAGTGGTCTGGGCTTGTGTTTGCATTCATGACCAGGTGATTTTTATTGATTTCCGCTAGCCTTTGTCAGAGTAGCTTCTCATTTTGGTAATTTGCGTGGTATTAAACATATTCTTCTAATGTCTTCTGTAAAATGAATGATGTTAAATTGGGCCCTGCAAAACATTTTTACACATTTACACAGCTGTAAACTATTACAATACACAAAACTTATTATAGCTGCATTATAAAGAGACATTTTCTATAACAGTGGAAGGATATCTTAATCTGGTTCTGGGGGAGTCATGAACAAATTGCTTCTCTAAATATAAACAGATGTAAAGTATGCTCACAATTTTACTTTTCATACCCAGACTGAACAACTTTAGCTTTAGAGGGAAAGCTGGAGAGGAGTGGCTACATCTCTATAACATGGACCTTGTATAAAGAAATAATGTTCATAAGGTTTTGATATACTTGTAAATAACCCTGTGCACAAAAATATTTTTGAATTTGTCTTGATGACAGCATATTCCCTCTTTAGAAAAAAAGTATATGCTATATGACATGTCTGGACAATTTGTTAACAGGTTGTTATGAAGATTACAACTAATATGGAGGTGGATTATTTGAGGCTCGCTATTTGTAAGTTACTTTTAATGGGACTAGGCTAATAAAGACAGTGTGAGAAGTAACTGCCCATGTCCATGCAGGTTTAGTACAAAAATAGTATTGTTTGACTAATAATGCGTTTCTCTGAAGAAGGGCTAGTTTACCCCTGATGAATAGGAGTGGTTCATTTTTAAGTGGACTCTATCTAGTCTGACTCACTGGTGACTGGGATTCAGTGACTAAACATTACTTCAATCGAAAGGAAAGTGACTGAGGTCTGCTTCATATTAAGAAACTACAATTATCTTCTACACTCAGACTGTATCATAACCAAGTCCACATTTGGGACATTAATGCCTTTTGGTGGGGTGGCATGGATTTGTCAACAACATGTGTCTGGTAAAGAATTCAGTTGAATACACGAGGTGTGAGTGTTGTATGCTTGGTAAGAATGTGGGAGTTTCATTTGGTGTTTCCAAGATGTTTTTTGATACTTGTAAAACAGTGCATGAGGAAATGTTATCTATTTAACTGGCTTCACCAAAATACATTTAGATATTTGGATATGAATCAGTATGCATAGATTACATATAGAGCATCTTTAGATTTTGTTTTTGAAGCACTCATTGTAATAGTCAATCATATTTTATGTATGAGGAAAGAGTAGTGTAGGACCTTTTCAGTAATGCTCAAAACCCTCCTGCTCCTAACATGTTTCAGACAGATGGAAAAGGCATATGAGCCATGGGTTATTTATGGAATTTGCTCACTTATATCAAACAGCCGACTTCTCTACACATGTATTTACTGCAGAAGATTCGTAAGCATCAAGGCTATGCCTGTTTCATAGGAAACCCTTGGGCATTTAAGTCATATAACAACTATTTCCTGTAGTTTCATAAAATAAAAGTTAAATTGCAGTGAATCAAAATGTAATTTACCTATTGTTCTTGACGATGGTTCCATACAATGAGGTCAACATAACATTCTGAAATTGTAAGGCTGTTTGAAAAACAATCCTGTAATTTAAGTCTGTTGGGATGGAAATGTTGGCCTGCTTTGTGATGCAACAATAGAAAATGTAATAGTCCAATTCATTTTCATTTGGCTATCAAACAATCAGTAGTATAATGTAAATATCTTCAAATGTGTTTTATAATCACCACATGATCAGAATGAAAAAGGCTCAGGGAAATTAGTGATACTTTTTTCATTATTGCTACATTTTAAGTTTTGGTCAGCTTTATGTAGCAGCAGTTACATCTCAGGGGGAACAAGTTAACAATGAGATTTTAACATTAGTTAAAGACTCATGGAAGAAAGGTTAGTGCAGCTGCTTTAATAAAATTGATAACAACTCATAATAATGTTAGTTAAGTATACACCCTTGTTTGCATGGCAAAAACCTGGTGTAATATGGACGGTAACCTGCTGAGCTAACAAGCTTATGACTGTAAACTATTTCATGAGCATTTAATAGTCAAGTCTTCAGAAATCGACAAAAAAACATAATTTAAAAAATAGGTATCTGCGTAATATGTTTTCTAGATATAATTTTTTAGTGACTGCAGGCTGTAGGCTGTGATACAAATGACCCAATGACTATCTCACCTGAGACAATGACAGAGAGTGGGGATTTCAAAACAATATTGTGTGCTTTAAACATTCAGTATATTCAGTATATTCAGAATATTTCAGTTGAAAAATAACTAAATTGAGCATTCACTTTGTCTACTGTTTTCCAGAAAGGCATTTCTACAGTAAACATTCCAAATAATTGTTCTATTCTGTCTAAGAATACCAGTGGTCAGGGGATGGCAATGGGAAATGTATCTGACATCTTCATAGTATTAGCTCTGAACCAGCATTTGGGTCTTCACGTGAAGGTTTTAGCACTGGCTTTAGCATGGACACCTATCAAAACAGGGTCCTGAAAAAATGTGTTTGTTGAATGGAGGCCTGTCTGGACTCAGTGTTGGGGAGGTCATGTCATGGAAGAAAAATAAATCAGGCTGCCATGGCAAGTATTCCTCTAATTGATTCCACTTGTGCTTGTAATCTGGCTAACACCACTCTGTTGAGTGTAGTGTAGGTGGATTTAGGGGTTCTTCTCACATTTTACAACGCGTAGGAAAGAACTATAGGTAAAATGAGCCTCACACTGAGCTTAAATGGGTAGTTCGACCTAGATACATATTTGGGTCACATTCTGCTTACCCTGATTTGTTCTTGAAGGCCGTTATTCACCTCTGTCCCAGCCTGGAATTAGCATTATTAGCATCATGCAAATGAATGAATTGTAGTGCCACAAAAGCTGCACTACAAGCAGCAACCTCCAAAATTATTCAAACCCCAACCAGCTCTAATTTTACTCAATTACAGATGGTAGATTGAAATGTCATCAATTTCACATTAAAACACTGACACTCAAAATCTATTATTGTGTGATGACATGGTTTTATATTAGAGTAAAAAATAACGCATGGGCAGTGTTAGGTTTGTACCACATGAGTTTTGGCCTCAGCTTCCAGATGGTACTTTTTGAGTGACATCTTTTTTTATGCAGACCTCTTGATATGGTTGAACAGTTCACCATTACTTTGCACCATTGAACTGTGGAGCTCCCTCAGAAGGGATTGTTAGTCCATTGGTTGCTCCTCTCACAAGTATTCTTCTTGTGATTCTGTTCTGTGTTTTGAGGGACAGCTTTTTCTTGGTAGTGTCTGGGTGGTGTGATGCGGCTTCCACTTTACAATTATTGATCCAACTGTGCTGAAAAATCTGAATATTATTTTGCATCCTTTTCATTATTTTTTGATTTATTTGACTTTATCTTTAACTTCTGTAACATTCTCTTTAGTTTTGATTTTCCTTCAGATGTTATAGCACTTTTAGAAATAAGTGCTATATTTTTTTATTTTGTTTTTGCTAAATGGCAGTCTTGAGACATTGTTTTGGAAAATAATTGAAAGTCACCAAGGTTTTCCAATGAATACAAATGCAAATAAGAAAAATTATGAAGACAGAGGGCAACAAGCAGCAGCTATGTAAAGGGCCTACTGAGAAAATATACACAGAACATGATCTGCAAATCTATAGAAGCTTCAGGACAATTTTTTTTAATTAAAGTCAGAGAATAACTTGATCTGCAGCCATGGCCTAAAATGAATCCTAAAAATCCACAAGTAATTCTTCAGACAAACAAGTGAGGGTTGGGCATAACGTGATGACACATAGCACATCTGTTTGGGATATAAGAATAAAACAAACCTAAAGAAGTGATAGACCTTTTTGCTTTTTCTCAGGATATTGTCACAAATCAAAATGTTTTTCCAGCATCTTTTCTCTAGAGTTAAAAAAAGAGGAAACAGCAGTTTTTGAGGAATAAATAATTAATTTAGGATTACTAATTCTACATGGAGTTCTTGGGAGACCAGTAATAAATAAACATTGGCCCATGTTAAGATCTCTGTTTGAAAAAACAAACATAAAGTCAACCCTGCCTTGGCTTTGATTCATTTTCAGATTCCCAAGATTCTCCCAGTAAAGAAAAAGAATTGTATATGTTGTTTGGTGTGGAGAGTACTTTCAATTTAGTCCCAAACTTAGAATTGGTTTAAATCGTCTGAGGCATGAGATAGGGCTGCTATCTTCAAGAGAAATTGTAGGGGAATGCACACTGCAGCTGAGCTTCAGCCTTACTGTGTATTTGAATTGGCAAAAACACGTGGCGTCAGATGTGGACACACTTTCAAATCCAAAGAAACAAGACAGAGAACATGAGCCTAATGGTAGTTTAGTCCTGCGAATCACACTGATTTTATTCTAGTTGGAAAAGTTGTAAATAATGATAATGAACATTGTGCTAATAATAGGATTAGTAACACCAAATAGTTATATAAGTTACATGAATTATATACACAAAGTAAAGAACATTCAACAAAACTTGCCAGTATCCTCATGGCAGTGTGACAAAAATAGAACAATAGTAAATATAGTCAATTAATTAAAATGAAATTATAAAATATAGTCCTTGACACGGCTGCAGGCCTTTCTTCCTGGATGGGTGGGATTACAGCTGCAAATAGAGATGACCCAGAGTCATTGGCATTTTGACCATTGCTGATGTTTCGCCCTTTCCTTCCCTTGCACTCCAATTTCCTTTTCTTACCACCCTTTCCTTCCCATGCCACCAAATTCTTCATTGCAGCAGGCTTTTTGTCTGTTGCAGCATTTTTTGTCCAAAATAAAAAATGAGCTTTTTATTAATGTACAGTGATGTGTTTGAGGACGGGCACTTCCATTTTTTTGGGTTCTGTGTTCAAGCACTTGAAATGACACAGTAACTACGAGGTTATAATGCAGACTGTCATATTTTTTTTTGGAGGGGGGGTATTTTCATTCATATCAGAGGAACCATTTAGAAATTATAGAACATTTTGTACATATTTACCAAATTTTGAGGTGTTAAAAGTATTTGGACAGATAAATAATTGTATAAGAAGGTAGCCATGTTTAGTACTTGGCTGCAAATTCTTTGCATGCAATTATTGCCTGAAGTTTGTGACCCATAGACATTACCAGGCACTGGGTATTGTCCCTGATGATGTTCTGCCAGGCCTGTACTGCAGCTGTCTTCAGTTCAGGCAATTGTCTCAGTTTTTTTCCCTTCAGTCTTGTCTTCAATACAGGAAAGACATGCTCAGTTGGTTTTAGATCAGGTTATTGACTTGGCTGGTCAAGAAATTTGAACTGCTGCACCCCAATTGAAGGATGATAGATCAGGATGTGAATTTGAAGGAAAGTGGGACCAAAGAGCATTCAACCGAAGTTAGAGATAAAGACATACAAATGCATATGTTACAAGTGTAATGCATATGTTACAAGTGTAATATTCCGATACATAGAGATGCTTTTATTTCAGAGTGCCCCTAGAGGGTGAATTATTTCTAGCCATTGAACAGAGAAAAAAAAAGGAAGTACTATCATGAAGGAGACTGCACAAGTGGGTGAAGGAGACTGCACAAGTGAAATTATTTATATAGTGCAATTCGGCAACACGTTTTTAATTTCCTTTTATTTATTTGTTTTCCTCTACCAGAGCATTATACAGTAACCTTGTGTTGGATATAATTTTTCGGGGGGTGTTCTTTTCATCTGAAATCTCCAGTGATTTCCCTTTTGACACTGTTGCTGGAGCAGCACTTTACTTCAGCTTCACAGCCTTCAGTAAAATGTATTTTAGCTCCAGCATGATCAACATGGACGTGTGCTTCAGAAATCCATTGAGCGGTTGTCACATTGGAGGTGGCTGTGATGACATCATTTTTCAGTTTTATTAATTCCTTTGTAGTTTTTGAATGGGTTGTAATATTGTTTTTCTCATGCAGTTCTCTATTATGTTGTACTGTCCTTATTAGTTTATTTATTGGAATGTTTAATGTGTGAAGTAAAAGAAACAAAAGAAAAGTGAAGTTCAATACCAGTGTGAATACCTGGAATGGGTTTTTGATTCGAGTTAAGTAGGCCTGTAGCGACGATACTTGATGCTGTTGATATTAATTGTTTCAAATTAATAAACAATATACTGATATTACTTGGTTCAGGCAATGTCTGAAATTAAGAAGATGTTAATTAAATGTCCTTGAATTTGATTTGGTCAATTCCGTATGAACCCTAATGTTATTTCATCACAGTATTGCTGACCAAAGTGGAAGCTGCATCACACCACCCAGACACTACCTTTTTGGTAGTGAGACTTTTTGCATGCACCATTGCGGTGGTGTCATGGAACTTGGATGTATTTAGATTATATTGAGATTGTTATACTGAGATTTGACGACAAATTCTGAGTCTAGGTTAGAGAACGTATATGCATGTATATTTTTGATTGGATGATTCTAATTAAATCTGTTACATGGAGATTTTTTTTTGCATAGTTGATTCATGATGGATCAATGGTGAGCCAGTTACCCTATTCTACGGATGAGCCAGCGACCCAATTCTACGGATGAGCCAGCGACCCTATTCTACTGATGAGCCAGCGACCCTGTTCTACTGATGAGCCAGCGACCCTGTTCTACTGATGAGACAACAACCCTATTCTACTGATGAGCCAATGACCCTATTTTACTGATGAGCGTGCATGTGGTGTATCATTTCTGTTTCTCCATTCCTTCCAATTGAGTGTTGGGATGGCGCATTTTGAACCAGATAAGATTTTGGGGTTCTGAGATCTCTAACGGTTTACTCATACTATCCATGTAGTATGCCTAGCATTTTGCATTCATTCCTACACAAATATTTTATTAACTGAGTCATTTACATTTTTCATGGTTTTATTTCCAGGTTAAGGTGGACTCACTGTTTTTTTTTTTAAGTACTACAAGATGTCTGTACATAAGTATGAAGGTGGGAAGGCAGCTGACACATCACATCATATTAAATTCAGTATTAAACTGAACAGGCTGAAAACACTATTTCTACTTGGTAGAAATACAGCAGAGTATACCCGCTCAATTCACCCACACCTTACTCCCTGACACTATTCCTGTTTTAAGACCACTTCCCGACGAGCATGTCCTGTACATTGGGGAGCTGCTGCATGAAATGGATAATTGCAATTCAAAGGAGTTTGTTTTAGTTTGTATTATTCCACTGCTGCAAGAAGCCTTTGGTTTCTTGACAAGAAGCTGATCCAAAGCCTCATGCTGGATACCCTAATAGTTAAGGATGTTAACAGGATCTCCATTAGCTGTTTCAAAAGCAGGTATATCTTCCTGGTATCCAGAATTAGTGTATATTGTATGAACTGTTTCTTACACTGGTGCATTGAATGAAATGAATGTCAAAGGACAGAATGTACAGTATGTTATGTGTGCCAGTAATCACCTGGGTGTGAGGTCTGAGCCAAGTTTGAGATTTACTTATGGAGGCAACAGTTTTTAAAACATTAAATTATTAATTAAAACATTAAATGATGAGCCCATCGTATATTTTCTTGTTTTTGGCAAAAAGAAAACATCCAGAGAGCATGTGCATTGCGCACCCCCCAAACATGAAATGGTTCGGTCCAGTCTCCAAACCAGGCGCAAACACTACTTGCTAGCAGTGATTTGCACGTGAGGAGTGCCGTTGGAGCGTTGAGGATGTCTCTGGTTTCCAAAAACTAAAATAAAAGATAGAAAAGAAAGGGCAACAGAAAGTATGTTACCCAATTTTTAAGTTATATTCATTTTAATCTGTTCATTAATGCTGAGATTTATATATCAGTCTTCCATCAAATAGTGAATTCCACTATTGGTCTATTGGATTGAGATCTGGTGACTGTGGGGGCCATTTCAGTACAGTGAACTCACTGTCATGTTCAAGAAACCAATTTGAAATGATTTGAGCTTTGTGACATGGTGCATTATTCTGCTGGAAGTACCCATCAGAGGATGGGTACATGGTGGTCATAAAGGGATGGACATGGTCAGAAACAATGCTCAGGTAGGCCGTGGCATTTAAACGATGCCCAATTGGCACTAAGGGGCCTAAAGTGTGCCAAGAAATCATCCCCCACACCATTACACCACCACCACCAGCCTGCACAGTGGTAACAAGGCATGATGGATCCATGTTCTCATTCTGTTTACGCCAAATTCTGACTCTACCATCTGAATGTCTCAACAGAAATCGAGACTCATCAGACCAGGAAACATTCTTCCAGTCTTCAACTGTCCAATTTTGGTGAGCTCGTGCAAATTGTAGCCTCTTTTTCCTATTTGTAGTGGAGATGAGTGGTACCCAGTGGGGTCTTCTGCTGTTGTAGCCCATCCGCCTCAAGGTTGTGCGTGTTGTGGCTTCACAAATGCTTTGCTGCATACCTCGGTTGTAACGAGTGGTTATTTCTGTCAAAGTTGCTCTTCTATCAGCTTGAATCAGTCGGCCCATTCTCCTCTGACCTCTAGCATCAACAAGGCATTTTCGCCCACAGGACTGCCGCGTACTGGATGTTTTTCCCTTTTCACACCATTCTTTGTAAACCCTAGAAATGGTTGTGTGTGAAAATCCCAGTAACTGAGCAGATTGTGAAATACTCAGACTGGCCCGTCTGGCACCAACAACCATGCCACGCTCAAAATTGCTTAAATCACCTTTCTTTCCCATTCTGACATTCAGTTTGGAGTCCAGGAGATTGTCTTGACCAGGACCACACCCCTAAATGCATTGAAGCAACTGCCATGTGATTGGTTGATTAGATAATTGCATTAATGAGAAATTGAACTGGTGTTCCTAATAATCCTTTAGGTGAGTGTATATATATGATAAAGAGACACAAATGACATGACTTTTAAGTTTGTTGCTAGCTGAACAACTAATTTGAATGTTACTACCTGCTGATAACCTACCTTCAAAATCAAAAAGGATTAGCTCAAAGAATAACTTATATCCCTTATATCCTAATTTTGATCTCTTTGTAGTGGATAGTTGGTCCACTAGATTTATGATGTAATTTTGGCTGACAGTTGAGACAAACAGGTTAAGTAATATATAGCAGCTCCTATTGTTGCATCAACAAATAAACTGAAAGTAGTTACCCTCCCTTGACTAAGAGGTCTACTGCAGATGTATACATTTGCATGACTGATTGTAAGGGTGAGTGTGTTGGAGTGTAAGTGCTTGAAATTGTTGTGTACATGGTGATTATATGTGCATGATCGTATGTGTATGCCTAGCAGTGGAATAATAGCAAAATATAACGTTTGTAATTTTAATGTTTATCTAGAGTGCCAAAGTATGTGGCCCCCTGAAATTTAGGAATTGCTCATTTGTAAGCTTTTGGTTGAAAACCTGTTGTTGAAAAACACTTGATTTATTATGTTCCAGCAATCTTAATGATTTGTTAATGAATAAAACATGCTATATGGACGCATAACTATAAAAACATATGCAGTGTTGGAAATGATATGAAGTTGCTTACAGCTGGATGAGCTCAGCCATGGTAGACACATCAGCCCAGATTCCAACCCCACTGTCTCACTACCTCATTGGAAACATAAAAGTCTTACTTGTGCAGTCTGAAACATTGTGTACATGGAGGTAAGCACTCACTGAATGATAGTTCACTCTACTCTGAATGCGCCAACAAGAATAACATCCATCTGACATTACTGTCTCTTATAGCTCTTAAATGTGTGTGATTGAGCATTGGTTCACTCAGAGAAGGTTTATGTCACCCTTTAAATTTACTTCCAGCGTTGGCTGTTACCTGAAATGTCTACGTACATGCTGCAACAACAGCACAAGTTTTCGGTTCATTTTAAGGTGCTTGTAATGTCTCTTGCAGCGCTGTTGAAGAAATATTTATCATATGGTGTGTGTGGATGATTGTCAGCACTTTTCTTTGCATCAGGAACATTGGTAATGGATAGCAGTCTAATTCCACTGGCCATGTAGCATTCATGGTCTGTGCAACTGTTTAAAAAAATATATAATTCTGGCAAATAATCAAAGCTGAAAGGTAAAAATGTGCCAGTGAGGAGGCAAGGCTAATTTCTTGTCCCAGTCCACCCCGGAAGAGTATTATGAACACAAACTTTATGAAAAACCTTCAGTAGTCATTAAGCAGAGACAATTGGTGGGTGAATGCCTTTCCAAAACTTTTTGTATAACGGTAAGTTCCCCACATCTTACCTTCTCCAATGTATTTTGAGAAGGAGGTAAGTAATCACAGAATAATGAACAAAAGAAATTGAAGACTTTCACCTGAGGTGGTTTGGGTGAAGAACTCAATTAAGATGCACATAAAGGAGCAATTGCCAGTTACATAACACATTACTCCCAAGGATGGGACTGCTAGTCATCAGAGAGAATTGGGAGAATCACTTTTGATGGACCATAGCAACATTTCTTTTGCAAGCATAAGGGAACTGAGACCAATTGCTGTAGTTTTGAAAGTACAATGTATTCCTTTTCTTGCTTGATATAGCATTTAATCGGCTCAACAGTTCAGGGTCACCTTTGTTTTATTTTTTGTTGTCTTAAGCACCAAATGTTTTCAATGGGTGTCAGGTCTGGACTGCAGGCAGGCCAGTTTAGCACCAGGAGCCATGCTGTTGTAATACGTGCAGAATGTAGTTTTGCATTGTCTTGCTGAAATAAGCTAGGTCTTCCCTGAAAATGATGTTGTCTGGATGGCAGCATATGTTGTTCCAAAACCTGTACACAACTGTATGTTTGAGAAAATGACCTCTGATATTGAAACACTCTTCCAGACCAAAGAACTGGAACTATCTTGAGAAATAAAATTTCAAGGAACACCTGAATCAACGCACTATATGCAGTAAAGTAAAACATTTGTTGTTTTTGCTGTACACTCATACAGGTATATGAAAATCTAATTAAAAGATGAATATAAGTAAAGAATATCAAATGTTATTGCTGACTGTTATGTCAGTATGTTTTACCAACTTTCTGTCTTTTACAGCACTTTCAGAGTTCCATCCAGTCTAGTGGCATTTTCTTGTAATTTGGTAGTGTGACGAATTATGTTGTTTCAAACTACTGGTAGAGTGGGCTGTTATGTACTGCAACATGCTGGAGGTGGCACTGCATATTTTCCTGGTCAATGGGAGAACACTGTTCTGCGGTGTTCAACCTCTGACCGGGAGAGGAAGTAGGCCATCTTTTAAAAAGGGGAGATTTTGCCAACCACATGATGGTGGTGGAAAGGGTGTGTGTTTAAAAGTCTGCCAGGTGTTACGATGTTTTGTGTGTAATTTTAAAGTTAGATAATTTAACTCTGAACAAGTGTATCAGTAGAGAAAACAGAATGCAGACAAAGCTGACAAAAACAAAGCTGAGGAAAATAAAGTTAACATAACCTCAGAAAATGTGTGGATACTTTTTTGTTGTTATTCTGTCTCTCATTGTTCAAATAAATCTACCATTCAAATTATAGACTGATCATTTCTTTGTCAGTGGGCAAAATCAGTGGTACAACATCAGCAGGGGATCAAATACTTTTTTCCCTCACTGTACGTTGTGGTTACATCAAAAATATGAATTTTGACTTTACTGACTCAATGCTTATGGAGGCTACAATATACACAATCAATAAAATATCCTGGGGATCTTTTGGCTGAAACTGTAGTGTAGTGTAATGTATTGGGGCCATTCTGCCGAATCAGTGCAATTTGCATGTTGTAAACTTTCAAATTTAAACATAATTCTTTATCGTTTTTCAGGACTGTATCTAATAATACACACATTTAACTATTTATGTGTCATGGTCAAGGTTTCTTAATGGAATTAATGGAAGATGGTTGCATTTTTTTAAGTCTTGTGACTATTTAATGGACAAAAAATGTACAATTTATTTTGAAAACAAAGACATTTCTAAGTGACCCCAAACTTTCAAATGCTTGTGGTTACTCTTATTCAGTCCTGTTACCTTTCATATGAGTAACAGGACTGAAAGAAACGTGTCTGAGTTTAGCATAACATTCCCAAATATAGTGGGGAGAACAAGTATTTGATACACTGCTGATTTTGCAGGTTTTCCTGCTTACAAAGCATGTAGTGGTCTGTCATTTTTATCATAGGTACACTTCAACTGTGAGAGACGGAATCTAAAAAATAAAATCCAGAAAATCACATTGTATGATTTTTAAATAATTAATTTGCATTTTATTGCATGACATAAGTATTTGATCACCAACCAGTAAGAATTCCGGCTCTCACAGACCTGTTCGTTTTTCTTTAAGAAGCCCTCCTGTTCTCCACTCATTACCTGTATTAACTGCACCTGTTTGAACTCGTTACCTTTATAAAAGACACCTGTCCACACACTCAATCAAACAGACTCCAACCTCTCCACAATGGCCAAGACCAGAGAGCTGTGTAAGGACATCAGGGATTCAATTGTAGACCTGCACAAGGCTGGGATAGGCTACAGGAAAATAGGCAACAACTGTGAGAATGCAACAACTGTTGGTGCAATTATTAGAAAATGGAAGGCTTTCAAGATGATGGTCAATCTCCCTCGGTCTGGGGCTCGATGCAAGATCTCACCTCGTGGGACATCAATGATCACGAGGAAGGTGAGGGATCAGCCCAGAACAACACAGCAGGACCTGGTCAATTACCTGAAGAGAGCTGGGACCACATTAGTAACACTACGCCGTCATGGATTAAAATCCTGCAGCGCACGCAATGTCCCCCTGCTCAAGCCAGCGCATGTCCAGGCTCGTCTGAAGTTTGCCAATGACCATCTGGATGATCCAGAGGAGGAATGGAAGAAGGTCATTTTGTCTAATGAGACAAAAATAGAGCTTTTTGGTCTAAACTCCACTCGCCGTGTTTGGAGGAAGAAGAAGGATGAGTACAACCCCAAGAACACCATCCCAACCGTGAAGCATGGAGGTGGAAACATCATTCTTTGGGGATGCTTTCTGCAAAGGGGACAAGACGACTGCACCGTATTGAGAGGAGGATCGATGGGGCCATGTATCGCGAGATCTTGGCCAACCACCTCCTTCCCTCAGTAAGAGCATTGAAGATGGGTTGTGGCTGGGTCTTCCAGCATGACAATGACCCGAAACACACAGCCAGGGCAACTAAGTAGTGCTCCGTAAGAAGCATCTCAAGGTCCTGGAGTGGCCTAGCCAGTCTCCAGACCTAAATCCAATAGAAAATCTTTGGAGGGAGCTGAAAGTCTGTATTGCCCAGCGACAGCCCCGAAACCTGAAGGATCTGGAGAAGGTCTGTATGGAGGAGAGGGCCAAAATTCCTGCTGCAGTGTGTGCAAACCTGGTCAAGAACGACAGGAAACGTATGATCTCTGTAATTGCAAACAAAGGTTTCCGTACCTCTGGAACGCCTTCCCACCGGGAGGAGACCCCAGGGAAGACCTAGGACACGCTGGAGGGACTATGTCTCCCGGCTGGCCTGGGAACGCCCCGGTGTCCCCCCGGAAGAGCTGGAGGAAGTGTCTAGGGAGAGGGAAGTCTGGGCATCTCTGCTCAGGCTGCTGCCCCCGCGACCCGGCCCCGGATAAGCGGAAGAAAGTGATGATGATGAGGTTTCCGTACCAAATATACATTTCTGCTTTTCTGATGTATCAAATACTTATGTCATGCAATAAAATGCAAATTAATTACTTAAAAATCATACAATGTGATTTTCTGGATTTTTGTTTTAGATTCCGTCATTCACAGTTGAAGAGTACCTATTACAAAAATGACAGACTTCTACATGCTTCGTTAGTGGGAAAACCTGCAATATCGGCAGTGTATCAAATACTTGTTCTCCCCACTGTAACTAACTTTGTGTTAACCAGTGGTAAAAAAAACGAATGAATGTTGTTACACAATAAAATGTGGAAAGGTTCAAAGTTGTTTAATACTTTTCAGAGACACAGGCTTTTTCATTTCAACATCGAGATGAAAAACATCTCAACATTTTTCTCATTCTGATAGCTTCCTGGACTTAATGCCTGCTGGAACAATAAATTACCTAACAGCCTGTCCAGCTCATGCAGCCCTTTGAGTCACAAGGCCCCGGGCCGAGGGGAGGCTCTCATTAGTCTGTGATGGTGAGCCTCCCCAGGCCTTCCACACACAGCCACGCAAATATATACAATCACAGCAACCATACACACATACTTGTGCATGCATTTTTATAAGCACTGGTCTATAAAAATGGTACTGGAATGATCCTGATTTGTATAAGGGCCAGCATGACATAGAATATTCAGCTTGCTTTAAAATGTGGTGGAAGTAAACGCTCCATGAAAGTTTTTTGAGATGCAAACTTTAACAGTTTGTCATTGCACAAACACACTACTTGGCAAAATAGTTATCAAGCCCTTGTAATGTTCAAGTTGAAGGACTGTCCAGTTTAAAGTTATTGTCAAATAGTTACTGTCGAGGTATTTGTTCAGTGCATGTAACCAAATAAAAAAGTTGAGTTCTTTGTTACTTTTTATTGCCATTTAGAGCAATTTTTGAGATCTCACATAGTAGACAAAGGCTATCCAATGTTCTAAACCGCTGCCTCCAGTGCTCATGTTCAGCTGGAGTACCGTTTTAAAAAGCCCTGTGCTTTTTCAGCAATTCTCTCACTATGTTTCCAGGCTTTCTTGTCAAATAAAGCTTGAAAATGACAGGAATCAGTGTAATTCATTTCTTTAAAATGTTAAACATCTTGGTGTAAAATGTACCACTCAGACTTTCGCAGTTTGCTCAGAAGATGCGTCTGAATTTTGAACAATGTTCCCATTTAAGGGTTCAGGGCAAAAGAGGATGTTGTTACTTAGATCATCCCTGTGCGTGTCCTATCCATGAACACAAGCATTGTTTCACAAACACCTCAGAGACAGCTGATGCATTGTAACACACCCAACCCTGGTGTTGCTGGGTAAGCATAGACACTTTTGATCCTGACAGGATCTTGACACACTGTTAGAAATTAAATCGTACCACGAACCCTTTCACTAGGAGGTGATTACCACAGTGCACTGTTAATGAGAACACCACAAAAGAAGGAATCAACCCAAAAGAACGGAACATATCTACAGGGATTGGTGTATTTGGACATCATTGTCTCGGTTCCTGTGTCAGCCTGCCTCCTATAATTATATTTATCTATTTTGATCTTTCCAGTGAGCCTGCATCCTGTTTTGAGAGGTCAGAGTGCTCTATGACTACAGATTAGTACATCTGATGATAGAGTAGTGTAATCAGTAGAGAATGTACTAACTGTACCAAGAAAGTTGATAGCAGAAATCGCTTTACTTTCATCTTGAAAAAATGTAAAACCTTGTTGTAGTTTCCCAGAAACAAAAAGATTTGCTGGCGGATCAGAAAAGATATCTTTGTGGTTAAACAGTATTACGAAATAGAATTAAGGAGTTCAGCTTACTCTGGATTTGATCTCTCTTCTGATAAACATAGAAACATAATTAAAGAGAATCCCTTTTCAATTTCATCTCTTTAACATTTTATTGTAATCCATGCTTTTGTTACTTCACAATTACATGAGTATAATGCTCAAATCTCTGTCTACATGGGTAAGACACTAAATAACCTCCTGCCTGTGCTATATATTGCTACTAGAAACATATTCGTACATTTTATGATATAACTCCAGTCCATAAATCTTGAGCTTCCTACAGCTGGGCCCTGTATTACAACAGTAAAAACACATACAAAATGAAAATACCTTTACCACAATAGACAATAATATATAATCAATTTAAAATGTCTTATATGCACTAAAACATTTAACTTAAGATCTAACTGGCCCAAATGACTTGTAGCTGTTTCTGTCCGAGATCCTGCTAGATGTGTTGCAGACCAAGTTGCTGCCTGACGATTCCTGTGGCCATTGCTCTCTCCCCACCGGATTGTCACTGTTCTTGTCCACCTGGTTATGTCAAGTTTTTGACTTGCTTGTCTTCTGATTGTGCAAAAATGTGTCTGAAAAGGTGATGGAATCTTCACCCGGCACAGCCAAAAGAGGACTGGCCACCCCTCTCTGGTTCCTCTCTAGGTTTCTTGCTAGTTTTGACCCCTACTAGCGAGTTTTTCCTAGCCACTCTGCATTTGCTCTTGATGCTTGCTCTTTGAGGTTTCAGGCTGAGTGTCTGTAAAAGCAATGCTCAACTGCTGATGTTAAGCTTTAGAAAATAAATTGTATTGATTTATTGATTGATTTGATAAATGATTCACAGGAAAACGCTTCTAGCTCTATTCAAATGAAGGTCCAGCAAACTTTCCATTCTAACCAACTAGATAAAATCATAACATGTACCTTTATATGTAGAGAATTATTGCTCACCAATGACAACAATTTGCCCATTGAATTCTCCTACCAATGCAAATGATGTATTATGTCGCAAATCCATTTTACCAGTACAGGCATTGTCACATCTGGCATAGAGCCAAGAGCAATGTATCTTTATTCAGTATGCCAAAAAAGGCAGAAATGGATTATATTTATGGAGAGCCATCACAAATGTGCAAAACATGTCACAGCAAAGAATCTTTTCCTGACAGTGTTACAAATTTCCAGATTAGCCAGATTGACCCAAATTGTTAGAGCTCTGGCTCTCTACGTCAGCAACAAATTCCGCCGGCCAGAAGAACCAGATTGTATGTAACTAATTTGCGAATTTTTAAAAATGTTTTATATTTCTTAGCTTGTTAGATGACTAACTACTAATGCGCTTGTACAGCTCTAATGTGGGGAATATGGTACTTAACATTGCACTGGGATTCACTGGTGTTGGTGTTTTTTTGTCAGTTGGCACGTGCAGTTCTTAGTGTGAAATTGAATTGTTATTCAAATGACTGAGGATTAAGTGCACACCCATAACTTCGGCTGAACTGTCAGCGGAGCAGAACTTTGGGGTATAATTTGGAGAAGTTTACCAGACTTTTAACACTCCTAGCCTGCTCAAATGTAAACAAGACCAATGGCTCCACCAGCATTGACCACTATTATCTCTAACTTCCTACAGGATAAAACCTGAATAACCAACCACATTATTTTCCATTGACTGGAGGGGCCAATATGACCAATACGTATTGGTTCTGAAGCCATAAATCTTTATGGACATTCAGCTGTTTAGTACACTGGTATGCTATGACATTCAAATCTCCTCCAGAGAGGAGGATGTTGTCAAAAACAAGGCAGAGGCATAACCATGGACTGGAGCAAACATAGCAAATGTTTTGTGTTTACAGATTACTTGCCATGCATTACAGTCTTACCAAAAACAAGCTACCAGCATTTGGATTTCAGCAAATAAGGTCTTAGCGTTTTATTTTCATCTGCTCTTGAAACAAATTCTACCTGGCCATTTTAACCCACCATTCTTGGATCCCAGCTATACATGATGTATGCAAGCTAAATACTTTCTTTGTAGTTTGGAAAGTCAGTTAGCTATTTACTTAACTTACATCAGTTGTTACTTTTCATGCGAATGTGATACAATGGCTTTTAATATTGCAAACTTTCCATGTGAGCTTGATATTTAGGCATTCTATTCTTTCACATATTCTAAAGTTTAGGCAAAACGATTCATTCTGACTTTTCACAAATTCATTTCAAGGAGTCAGATAAATATGCATTGCTAACTCACAGACTGCACTGTGTCAAGTTAATTGATTACCCATCCTGCATGATAGTGAATAAAAACACATTTGTTTTATTTTAAAAGCTGGTGTCTCATTGGCAAACTCGTCCTGTTCCTGTACCATTCTGGGGTACAGAGGTCCAGACAAAAAAATCTGATGTAGATATTTATAAAATGTTGGTCTACTTGTGGCAATTTGGTATTGCAGGTGGAAAATTACTGGCTAGTTAGCAATGTGTTGAGTCCTGCATGCTATGTAAAATATTTACCAAGTAAGTTCATTGGTGATTTGTAACAGTGCCTTCATTCAATAACTTCCTGTAAGATAGAACGTTTAATTGCAGTTTGTTAGTATGAATTTATACCTTTGAAAATATTTATGTTCAAAATGTAGGAAATAGGTTGATTGAGTAAAGTAGTGCTAGCAATGATTGTATGTAATCATCTAGCGATGTTGCAAACATATTTATGTTGTAAATACATACTGTACTTGCTTGTCAGTTGACACAAAAAAGTAGTGATGAGTGCACAGGATTTGGTTTGATTGAAAGTCGTATATTTGAATATATTTATGGTGGAGTACATTAAATGAATAGCCTGGCATGGGTTTGCATTTGTGACTTTACACTCCTTGAAAACTCTTGACTATAGCAATCTTTGTTCTTTACAGTACTTTCTAGGACATTATAGGCTGTGTATTTGTATAAGTAATTTGTTGTAAAAAGAGCTTTATCAATAAATATGACAATGAATTCTGTTTCACTTGTAATTTATTTAAGAAAATACAAAACAATATAAATATTCTTACAGTAGTTCAAAATATAAGTCAATTGAAATATCCTTCATATGCTGTACATGTAAAACACAGTGAACAGATAAAAACAGAAGGGTGCATCATCATTTTAACATTGAATAAAATTGTAGGTAATGTTGTCCTGAAATTGGCAAAATACCGTCAGAGCCATTCTCCATTAATGCTTATATCCTTTCTTCATTAGCAGTAATATGCACAGCCCTAGCTCTGACTATCAATAAGCATGGCATCCAAACTGAACTGCCAGTATAGTGTTTTGCTACACAAGTGTCTTTTTGGATACATTTTTGGATAATGTTGGTAATTGACAGTAGTCAGTAATGAATGTCAGTTCAAATAGCAGGTGATTTGTCAACTTTAGACATTTGACATTTGACAGTTTCATTCATGTGAGCAGTGACTGTGACTCAGAATGCCAAAGTGAGAAACAGAATAACAACACTGCTTTTTTCTAGTACTATCACTGAATAAATAGCTATACATGAAATTAGGTTCATGACCTGGGATTTCCCTTAAGTTGTTTGTCTTGTTTAAATAGTCCCTACTATTACAAGAAAAGAAGGAACCATATCTTTCTTATTGAAAGAAATCCATATACTCTAATACTGACTTAAAAGGAACGAGGCAGAAAGCAAATAATAAAAATCTTCTAAGAACTCTACAGATTGGTCAATCCTTAATTGACAATGCTTTGTTATTTTCACAAGCTCTAATCCTCCTCATCATTACTGATCTTTTAAGGCAAGTGTACACTTTTGGTAAGCCTCACAGCAATCCTGGACAGAAACAATTATGTTTCTCATTGTTGTTTCAAACCTATGAAATTATGTTATATTAATATGAAGTTATGAAGTTGATCATGAAGATATTGGAAGAAAATCCAATTTTAACGCAATTAAGGATTTTGTTCTACAAACCCGATTCCAAAAAAGTTGGGACACTGTACAAATTGTGAGTGAAAAAGGAATGGAATAATAATTTACAAATCTCATAAACTTATATTTTATTCACAATAGAATATAGATAACATATTGAATGTTGAAAGTGAGACATTTTGTAATGTCTTGCCAAATATTGGCTCATTTTGGATTTCATGAGAGCTACACCTTCCAAAAATTTTGGGACAGATAGCAATAAGAGGCCGGAAAAGTTAAATGTACAGATAAGGAACAGCTGGAGGACCAATTTGCAACTTATTATGTCAATTGGCAACATGATTGGGTATAAAAAGAGCCTCTCAGAGTGACAGTGTCTCTCAGAAGTCAAGATGGGCAGAAGATCACCAATTCCCCCAATGCTGCGGCGAAAAATAATGGAGCAATATCATAAAGGAGTTTCTCAGAGAAAAATTGCAAAGAATTTGAAGTTATCATCATCTACAGTGCATAATATCATCCAAAGATTCAGAGAATCTGGAACAATCTCTGTGCGTAAGGGTCAAGGCCGGAAAACCATCCTGGATGCCCGTGATCTTCGGGCCCTCAGACGGCACTGCGTCACATACAGGAATGATACTGTAATGGAAATCACAACATGGGCTCAGGAATACTTCCAGAAAACATTGTCGGTGAACACAATCCACCGTGCCATTCACTGTTGCCGGCTAAAACTCTAAAGGTCAAAAAAGAAGCCGTATCTAAACAGGATCCAGAAGCGCAGGCGTTTTCTCGGGGCCAAGGATCATTTAAAATGGACTGTGGCAAAGTGGAAAAGTGTTCTGTGGTCAGATAAATCAAAATTTGAAGTTCATTTTAGAAAACTGGGACGCCATGTCATCCAGACTAAAAAGGACAAGTTGTTATCAGCACTCAGTTCAGAAGCCTGCATCTCTGATGGTATGGTGTTGCATGAGTGCATGTGGCATGGGCAGCCTACACATCTGGAAAGGCACCATCAATGCTGACAGTTATATCCAAGTTCTAGAACAACATATGCTCCCATCCAGACGTCGTCTCTTTCAGGGAAGACCTTGCATTTTCCAACATGACAATGCCAGACCACATACTGCAATCAATTACAATGTCATGGCTGCATAGAAGAAGGATCCGGGTATTGAAATGGCCAGCCTGCAGTCCAGATCTTTCACCCATAGAAAACATTTGGCGCATCATAAAGAGGAAGGTGCGACAAAGAAGACCTAAGACAGTTGAGCAACTAGAAGCCTGTATTAGACAAGAATGGGATAACATTCCTATTCATAAACTTGAGCAACTTGTCTCCTCAGTCCCCAGACGTTTGCAGTCTGTTATAAAAAGAAGAGGGGATGCCACACAGTGGTAAACATGGCCTTGTCCCAACTTTTTTGAGATGTGTTGATGCCATGAAATTTAAAATCAACTTATTTGATATGTCATCTATGTTGTATTCTGAATAAAATATTGAAATTTGAAACTTCCACATCATTGCATTCTGTTTTTATTCACAATTGTACAGTGTCCCAACTTTTTTGGAATCGGGTTTGTACCTGGATGATTAAGGGACAAAGCTTTGCCAAATTCCTTGTGAAGAAAGATTGGGATGATGTTTACGCCTCTCCCTCAGTTAGGTAATTGTTTTGATGTGTAACACAGCAGGTCCATCATTCTTTTAAATCCTCATGGATCCACATTATTATTTAGCGTAGCACGTTGTTAACTTGGCCTGACAGCCTCTCCATATATGGTAGAAACCAGAAAGAATTTCTGATGAAAATTCTATTTTTGACAAATAGGTTTAGTAAGAGAAAACTATTGCAGGAACCCAGTGTTGTTCAAATTATTATTTAGCACAGGCTTTTACAAGGAGCAATTCATCAATAACAGGAAAGGTATCTGCAGTGCCCTACAAAGCTGTGAAAACAAGCTAAAAAAAATGCAGGTGTTCCAACAGCACTGCTTCCTTTGGTCCCTTTCTACCAGTGGAAAATACAAAAATACTGCTATAAAAAAAAGTTCCTATGGGAACTACACAGAGGTGATATGATTCACACTTATACAGTACTTCCTATTCATGTCCCACAAATGGGAACTGTATATTCTACAAAACACTGACTGTAGTGTTATAGTCATGCATTCTAAAGAACTGCAGCCATGACCTTTAAACCATGTGGTTTCATATTCATGTACTCATACTGAAATTTGCTGGAGAAAGCTTTCCGTTTCTATGATGCCTACTTAGTGTCCTGCAGTCTATATAACAAAAAAGCAGTCAAAGACAGAGTAATTATCAAATAAACAAATACAATTAAATTAAAGTGCAATCTACTTAATTTACAAAGAGAGACATTGATGTTTGGCCATCATTTTGAACCACCAATCTAATGTACTGTATGTATAACAACTGACCCTGTGAAGTCACAGAATATTTTCAGGAAATCCGTAAATGTCTATATAATATATGTGCACATGATGATACTAATATGATACCACAAAGCGACCACATTCCTTCTGTTGTGTTTTCACATAACTGTCTAGTATATGCTAGAAGAAAACAATACCTTAAATGTATGCAAGTCTACAAAATTTGTCTTCAATAAAGTGTTATTGTTGAGGTCATTGTTTCTTTTGACTTCACAAATTAACTGATATATCCAAAATACTTTTTGTCTCATGTTCCAAAAACCAAAACATTACCACAAAAACAAGTTATAATGAACCAATAGTGCACCCTTCAAATTGTAAGGCACCAAACGTTTCTGGTTTCTTTGCCTAGTCCAGCGTCTCTTTCTCCACAATCATCAGACATTTTTTTTTTTAGGCCCTAAAGCCGTCGGTGAGCTTGCGCCTCTTGGGGTGACACACCTTGGAAAGCACCACCAGGACGACAATTACCACCAAAGCTGTCACCACAATGACAATAATGCTCACACCTTTACTGTCCAGGTTTTGGCATTGCTCCTGAGTCACACTCCCAACGTTCATCTCCACTGGCTTTGAGTTCTCCATGTACTGGCAAGTTACTGTGGCAATGTCCGGAACCACCACATTTGATCGTTGGAGCATGTAAAGGAAGCGGGGGTTGCTACAGCAGTTAAGGGGGTTGTATCCCATGTAGAGTGTTTTGAGAGTTCGTTCCAGGACCAGGACTGTCTCATAATCTAGAGTGGCAAGGTTATTGTTTTGCAGGTTCAGGGACTCGATGGAGGACTTTTTGTTCCACAGAGGGAGAGTGGTTAACTTGTTTGTAGACAGGTCCACAAATTTGAGACTAATTAGCTGGGAAAGGTCCATGTTCAGTTTCGGAATGTCATTTTCTCTCAATGACAAGTGAGTTAGGGAAGTCTCAAGTCCGGAGAAAACATTCTGGTGAACATCCAAGCCTGGGTTTAGGGACAGGTCCAGCAAACTGAGTGGGGTGCCATTGAAGGCAAATGGTGGCAGTACTTCAAGATGGTTTACAGAGAGGTACAAAAAGTGCAGGGTTGGTATGGATACAAAATAGACACAGCTTGGAGGAACCCCTGTCTGGGGCAATTTTCCATATGATGGGCAGACGTTTAGGTAGTTCTGCTGAAGGTGAAGGCCTCTGATGTTGGGCAGTTTTTGAAAAGTGCCAGGATCCAAGATGCTGAGAAAGTTCCCTTGTAAGAAGAGTTCCTGCAGGAAATATAGAGTGTTCTCCCCAAATGAAAGCTTCTGCAGGGCATTGTAACTCACGTCCAGGGTCTTAAGTGAGTTCAGAGGGGTCTCTTGGTTTACAGAAAAATTCCCAATACAGTTATAACTAATGTTGAGGTGCTCAAGGGATAACATGCTGCAGAAGAATGTCTGTGGTATTCTTTTAATCTTGTTGTAGCTCATGTCAAGGTACATGAGACTTGAAAAATTCTGGTATCTTTTAGTTCCCGCTGTCTGCGTATGAGTTACAAATGTGTCTCTGAACTGCTCAAGCTCATCCTCTGTTCCTGTGGTGTTGACACTCATCAGACGATTCCTGGACAAATCCAGGTATATGAGCTTGTTCCTTTTGGGGAGGACAGGGAAGTAGTGGATCTTGTTTTCCCCTAGATCAAGGTAGAGGAGCTCATACTCTAGGTCTGAGTCTGTGGTTTGAAAGCACTCCAAGCTGTTCTTACTGAGGTTCAGCACCTTCAGTTGTGAAAGGTTAAAGTCAGTAATGCAAGTGATGGAGTTAATTGACAAATCAAGCTCGGACAGATAGAGCAGCGAGTCAAATGCTCCTTCCTCAATCTCTAAAATGACATTGTTGTGAAGGTCAATGTTTCTTAAGGCCAAAGATCCATTAAAGGTCTTCTTTTCCACTTTGGTGATACTGTTGCCATTCAGAGAAAGATTCATAAGTGCTGGAGCTTCACTAAGAAAAAAGTCAGTCATCCCTGTGTACAGACCATTGCCTGAGAGGTCAAGCCTCTCTGCGGCTGTAAGAGGCCCAATATTGATTTTTGAAATTGCAAAAACATCCAAGTTATTTCTAGAAAGGTTCAGCACTTGCAGATTGGTAAAGTTTTTGAACAAACCCGGCTGAATGAACTGGATATTGTTGGAGTGGAGGTTCAAATGATGAATAGAGATATAGTTTCCTAGAACCTCTTGGGTAAGATTTTGTAGAAGGTTTCGTGATAGGTCCAGCTTTTGTATGCCATAAGGAAGCGTGGCTGGAACAGTCCTCAGGTTCAGATCATTGCAGTATACCTCATTCTGGATCTAGGAAAAGAAAAAGGACAGATGATTACATCAGCTTTGACTATCATGGCACCACCATCTTCAAATTTTACACTCTCACTGAATGGTTCATGTATTGAGGGTTGGCAGTCATCTGGCTTATTTGGGGATTTCCATCTCACAAAACAAGTCCACAATACACCCCTTCCACCTCAGATTTTCAGAAATCCAGGTGGACAAAGTCATTTTCTATTATTATTTCTAATTTTTATCTATTCACTTATCAGTGTTACTTGAAATGGAAACCATATGGCTCTCACTACAACCCATAAACATGCACGCGCACACATGCTCACCTCACATTAAACAAAGTACATTTTGGTTCTTGGCATTCTTGTGGTTTTGAAGTCAGCAGCAAGCATTCCTTAGTTGTTTGGATACATGACCAGAAATGTCTCCTAAAAGCTTTTTTCTGGCTTAAATAACAAGTGTTAGCTTTACGTTTCTGATTGAAAAATGCACTCATATGCAATTGAAATAATTAGCAAAACACAAAAAAGTGATATATCAACATAGGATCTAGATGTTCTAACGGAATTAAATGCTATCATATTATAAAGAAATCAAAGCACAGCATATTTGAAAGCCAACTTGTTTCCATTTACTTAAGAGAATGAACAAACAATGGAGTGCATCTAAAAATTATCACAGTATTTTCCTCTACTTTATTCTATTATTTTCAAACTGGCACAGTGATATCACTTTTTACAGTCTAAAGAGGCAATTTCCTGTCCAGCTCCAAATTATCCTGTTTATACAGTTTTCTCGTCAGTCGTCAGGAATGCAATATATTATTAGGACTAAAGCATTATAAAAATGTTTTTTTAAATATCGTTTTTTTGTGTGCAGAAGGTGGAAGAAGGATAGAAGGAAAACATTGAAGGGTTTTATTGCTATATGACGTCAGGGCATGAAGCTCTGTCTGAGGCTCTTTTAGAATTAACAAAGGACACTGTGTAAGATCAGGTCCAGATGAATAGTACCTGAGAGAGGGAACATTCCCTTACAAAAGAAGCCCTGGGGCTTTTAGCTCCTTCATTTGATCCGTTTGGCTGTTGACATAGAGCCACTTCATCCAAATATGGAGCTAGATTAAGATTATGCATTTGTCACCCCAACAATTTAGGCAGAGGAACTCAGTCAGTTAACCAAAGGAAGATGCCAAGAAAAGACGGACTTTAAGTTTTATTATGTCTTAACAGCCACTTTAATGTAAGTTAATGTAAGTGACTTGTGACATCACAAGAACAGTACGAGCTGTGAGGTAATGTAACACATGCTAAGACAATGGCTTACATTTATCTTATTTGGGCTCTTTTTTTTGTCTTTACCACCAAAATGAAACACTGTCAGCATAAGTATTATGTTTTATGAGGTGAAACTGTACAGTGTGTTATTTACTGTTCAGAACCAAAGGAAAATGCATGTCTAAAATGACAGAAAGGATTGGTATCATAAGACTTGAATATAATGTTTCTGGGCAAAAAAAAATTGAAGTACCTGATGTTTTTTGATACACTACATGAAAGCTTTGTGAAAAACTGACAGAAACTTTGAGATAATGCTTTCAAAGTACAAACATGTTCATAAAACTAATATAAAATATAGATATAAAAATAAGGCAGGATGCACGATTATAACCAATTATAGAAACGTCCTTCCGTCTAGTAAAATCTCGGGTCACATTTATTAAATGAAGGGTCTCCAAATACCTAGGTACTGTATTGCACATTTTGTTGCATTTTCAGATGTTTAAAAGTGCATTACAAATATTACGGTAATATTATGAGGATTACATGTCCATAATATATTTTACACACTGCTGACACAATGTCAGCTGACATACTTAAACAATTTTAACAATCCTAAAAGAGTTATTTTCCAGCAACTCAAATTTCAGGATTACTTACCACTTGACAAGGGGAGCGCTGGCGTAGTGGACGTAACGAGGAGGCATCCACATCACTGATGAAGGCCAGGACCAGCCAGAGGTATGCTGCCATGGTGCTGTGACAGAGCATTAGAGACAGAGCACACGTAAGTGCATTGAACACACTGATGGGTCACTGAGATGAACGTTCACATGAGGAATCCTTTACAGGGAAGTCGTTTGTCCATTCACCATTGACCTTCTTTGACTCATTTATTCCACTTGTGACGTGAAATTGCTGGTCTTAACATGCAAGCCATTGCCCTGTATATTTTCTAAGGGTATTAAATCCTGGGAGAATTAAATCGCTATTATTACCCAAACCATGACAGTGATTTTGCTTGTTACCTCAAAGTCTCTGGTGTCTGTTCACCACAGATTAAATTTGCAAAAGTAATCAATCAAAGATTGTTCTGCTCTATAACAGTAAGTAGACAAAATTTGTTAGCATGCTGTTGTCCCTCTCAGTCTTGTTTTTAATCTTAAGTGACGCAAAAGGAAACTTCCAATCATCACTCAAAACGATATCTAAAAGGTTATAAATTACTAAAGGATCAAATGTCGTCTCTAACCAACAACAACTTGTATTGTTTCTTACAGCCCATATAAAATGTTGTTGTTTTTTGTTTAAATCTATTAAATATTATAAGTTTGCCAAAAAATATATTTCCACACAAATGTTCCAAATATGTTCACAAAAGTTATGTCACCTATTAAAATGCATTAAAAAAAAAAAAAAATCGCATTACCTATTGATATTTCCCATGCATCTTAAAATGCCTTAAAAACACTTTCATACCACAAAAACAAATATATCTTTACAAATGAAATAATACTGAATATATACATTTTTTAAACTATAGAGCATGAATTGAGACTGTCATTGTATTCCTGTTTGCCTTCACAATACTTCAGAAACGTCTTAGAAAGTATAACCACCTACTCAATGTGCAAAAAACATATTATCTATTCTCTCTTATCTATCATTCATCTGTACACCGAGCTAACAAATGTCCTCATTCTCCCCTTTTTCTTTAAATAGAACATTCCTTTCCCTACTCCACAACCTTAACTGCTAAGAGTCCATTCTCCTTTCCTCTTCCCTCATGCACTTTTAAAGACCATTAAACCCTTTTCCAAGTCTTTCCTACCATTCACCCTAGCCAGAAAATAACTGAAGCACACATCAGAATAAGATAGTATCCAGTCCATTGTGCATAGGTGTTACCTCTCTTCCAAATAGTTACTTTTGCCTATAGGGTTTTCTTCTCATGCTGCTGCCAGCTGTAGTACTCACATCCTAACTGATAAAGCTGTCTCGACCCGGCACCTTTCAGAGCTGGTCCCGGGCTCACACATCCTGTGAGAATATCCTGCATCGTTGTTGTTTTTTCCTCTTCCTTTTTTAGGGAAGTACCTTATATGGAAATCGGGAGATCCATTTTCTCTGTACCTCCAATCTCTCATTTCTCTTTCTCTTTCTTCCTCTCCTGTTTTTCTCTCTCACTCTCTCAGTATGTTTCCTTTCACTTTATCTATCTCTGTTTATTTCTCCTTCTCTTTCTTACCCTATGTTTATCTATTACCTATCTATCAATTATCTATCAGAAGTACTGGGTCCAAATTATTTGTGGCTTATCATTACAAGGTTGCACCCTCTGGATAGAATACATTAAACATTATTGGTATCCTCCTATAACAGTTGAGCATGAAAACAACCCTTTTGAAAGCACTTATTGAGTTGTCCTTCATTTATGTGGTTTCTGTGGTCAGCCAAATTTGTATCACAAGCTAACCAGGTTATAATTTATTCTGGGAAAGACACACAGACGTATTCACAAGTATAACGTCACATCATGGGCATTATGTCTATATTTGAAATACTGTTGTAGTTTTAACCAAGGTTATAAAAGACACGCATGAGCACACAAAATCACATGCATGCACACACACACACACACACACACACACACACACACATAGACAGACAGACACACCACATACAGCCACTGTCTCACCCTTTCCATCCAAAGAGGTGATATTGTACAATTCCAGAACTGAATGGCAAAAATATGTTTTTCTATCCCTTTGCTCATCTATGAGGGAAACATCTAGCACTGAAGCCAGAGTCCTTGTGTGGCAGTGGCGTAGGCAGAATCCATGGCTCATTTATAGTGAGCCAAATGGGGAATCCCAAGATGTATTATGCATATATCCCAAGGGATGAAAGTAATAATGTCACACACTTTTGGTTTCGTTTTCAGTTCCAATTAACTTTGGAACTGACTTTGATTTTAGGGAGAGTAATTGCACAAGTTAAGCAGAGCTCTGTTTCCCCCTAGTGCCAAAGAAGAAGAATCTGCACCTTTCCTTTTGTAAACTAGAGACTGATAAAAACTATTTAACCCTTTCAAAATGATGACATGCAATTTCACGTATTTAATGCTTCTCATCATAAACAAATAACAAGCTAAGAAATAGGTAAAAAAAATCATAGCTAGTTTGCCCCAAAGATTCAACCACAATGTATAATATCCTTCACAGGTAGTTGCCTCTAAAATGTTTGGCATCTTTGATAAAGATTGTTACAAAATGTTGTATGCAATAAACAACTCTGGTAAAATTGACACTTTATGCTAAATAAGTATAATGAAAATATATTATATTGTACTAATACAATTGCTCATAGTTGTAATATTACATATTCATAAAGATACAGTCTCTTGCAAAAGTATTTCTACTCTTGACTAACTATCTCATATTACTGTAAACGGTACATTGAAATGTTGTTCTTTATTAGATTTTATTATAAACAAAAATTAAACTCAAAATGTATTATGATAAGGAACATTGGTTTCATGTTGGGAAATATTTGTAAAAAGAAAAGCAACTGAAACATGTTTCTAGCATAAGTATTCAACCCTCACACGTTAATATTTGGTAGGGCAACTTTCACTACAAAAACAACTTTAAGTGTTTTGGGGTAAGATTGTTCCAACGCTCAATAATGTAAGTTGCACAGTGTTTGGCCCATTCCTTTTGGCAGATTTGCTCCACGTTGTTCCGGTTGGATTTGCTCCACGTTGACACCTGTGGACCGTAATTTTCAATTAGTGCCATAGATTCTCAATGGGATTGAGATAAGGACATTGATTTGGCCACAGTAGGACATTCACCTTTTTGTTTTTAAGACACTACAATGTTGCTTTGGATTTGGCATTGAAATTAGTATGGATAGGCAAAAAAGAACCTCATACCTAATTTTGCTATTACTGGTCCTGGGGTCTTTGACAAGGTCAATGTCATCATGAACTGTATCAGATACGTGCAGATTTTTTGCCAAAATCCTGGTTTCCTCTGCCAGAAGGCTGAATCGTGGCTGTGAGTGGAAACTCCAGAAATATTTTTGACATTTTAGTAATTTGGCAGCATCTTATCCAGAGTGATTTACAGTTAATGCATGCATTTTCAGAACCTAGATGGAACAACCATATAACTCCATAGTAATGAGAACATTATTTTCTATTAATTAGTTATCAGCAAATGTCAGAACTGGACATGCAAATACAAATAAGAAAACCAAATAATTAGGTTATCTTTGAAAATGTAGGATTTGCAAATGAACAGACCCTCTGCTATCCTAACCTCATGGTGAAGCTGGTTCCTCAATCTGATTCCTCCAGATCAGGAGCTGCTTTCCTGTAGGGTGGGACAATCAAAAGCCCAGGCATGGCTGAATGAAGAGCCTGAGTTGGGATCTAAGTTTTGAGCATTGCCAGAAGGTAACACACAACAAAATCCACCTAGAAATGTTTTACTGACCGCAACATGCAACAGCCATCTCAGCCCACGGACTTGAATCAACTTTAAAACTTGTGGTTTGAATTGAAAAGTGCAGTTAACTGTAGCAGACTGAATGAATGATCTGGAAAGATTAAAAACTGCAAATTCCACCTGCAATTCAAAACCAACTGAACTAAACCCAAAAGCAAAAGATACTTATGCCTGCAGATGTCAGCGTTGCTCTTACCTAAGTCTTGAAGATGCAGTGCATGACTTTAGTATAGTATGTCATGGATGTGATTTGTGCATCATCTGATGAAAATCACTTGATTTCAAATTAGTAAATTATTGGTATGATAGTGATTGTACATATAGGTTGAATTAACACTCAAAACCCTGTTCTATAACTTTTTAAAGCAGGCATTAATTTGAAAAATTCTGCTTTGTGTAGGAACAGTATTGGGTCTAGGTGACATGGGGGTTTGGGGAAGAAAACTTAATGCTGTGTTCATTTGCAATGGGAGTGCTTGGATGCTAGTAGTTACCACTGGAAAATGTCACTTGACTAAGTTGGAACTCAGTAGAAATTAACTGTTTGTTAACTATTTGTCAATATTAACTGTTTGGTAATCTGTATATGAGTGAGCTCCATATGTTAGATTTCAAAGGCTAAATCTCACTTTTGTCCAAACACTTACACTACTCTTTTATCTCCTCACTGATCTGGTCACAGTATACACTGTCTAAATTAATAGTCCTACATCAGTAAGTCAACAGATGGAAAGTAGATTTTGGAAATAGGCTACAGTAAATAGAATGTTTGACATGTAGTGAATAAACTGTGGTGAATAGACTATTATTAAAAAACACACCCCTGTCTGTTTGCCTCGATTACATGAGCCTATATGGGAGTGTAAGACAACTTGAAACTCCTCTAGCTGTGCTACGAACACATTGGTAAGGTATGTAAAATGTTGCTTCCACAGTATTGTATCATTCCCATATTATCAACATCATTGCAGTTGTGTGGTGAAATAAGAGCAGGAAGTTCAATGCGCTGAGAGTCCAGAACATCAAGGCTAGCTCTGTAGACAAATGGATTGCATTATACATGTTTTTGGTGGACCCAAGGTTAAGTAGTTGTTGCTTTTGTCAGTAACTAATGGGAATGCAAATGAAACCGCAAGCGGGCAACGTGGTCTCAGGGGAATACGTAACATACTATATGTAAATGTGTGTTACACCCAATGTCATATATGTAACAGAATTCAGGAACAGGGGCTTATGTCGCATGTCACTACTTTTCAGGAGAGCTGTATGTAAGAAGAAAAACATTCTGGGAGATTTTATCTTTTTTGTAGTTAAAATCCCTCTTGAAGATGAAACTTATTGTGACCTAATAACAAACTAGTATAACAGGTTACATTTCAGTGCGCTACAAAAATGTAAAATATGTTATGAATTTACTACAACATATCATATGTTACTAATGCTACCGAAACATATGATATCTTCCAAATTCACAGAAACATATGATATAGTATGTTTTGTGATGTTTCTATTGTTACCAATATTTCATTGTGATTGTGAAACGCTGAATGGGCTAAAGGCTTTAAACAAGGCTTAATACTGCCCATACAAAAATCTAATAAATGGCCATATACATTAAAAGACTTAACATATATTTTAAAATATATGATAATATATGTTAATTACATATTTCAATCTGACATATATAAAAAACTGTCAATTCTTGTATATATTTTGACATATATGTACATATGTGTTTATCAAACCAAATATATGTTTACAACATATATGCTCATATAAGACATATAAGTTACATACATATTGCTATATATTACATTTCCATATGGGTTTTGGAAATATGATGACATTGGTAAAGTACACAAATATTTAATGGAAAACCACTTGCACTCAATTTCTAAAAATATCATTCAGTCACAATATTTGACAAACACAGTATTAGTATGGTGTTCCTAATAATCCTTTAGGTGAGTGTAAATTAGGCCTACACAATGCAATAAATGGACATGGGCGCTTTTATTTTGAAGGTTTCCTCATTACCATACGATTGTGACGATAGTGCTGTTGGTAGAACACTAATTTTGCTACCACGTTTTATATTACCTCACTGCTGACGAATTTCCAGGTAATTGGTGGGGCAGTTAGATCCCGGTTGTTGCCTTATAGAAACGAGTAGGTTCGTTTGCTGGATACATTTAAGATTGATCTTGCTGGTGAATTGTCCGCCGTTATTGTTGTAGTCAACAGAGACACAATTTCCATCCAAGCCAGGACAAATTGAAGGTAAATTCTATAATTGGCTGCATTGTGTGCTATTCAGGATGACTGATACTTACGTTATTTATTATTGTTTTGCTTCATATCAAAGTAAATGAAATACAGTTATCGGCAAGGCATGTGCATTGTCAACAGCTTGACTTAAACTAACGTTGGTTATTGCAGACTTGTAAGTTTTATTATATGTTCAACAGAACATCGTTTTATCAAAACCAGTGTATGACCACATTCATTAAAATACGTGTGTTCCATTCAATGTTATTCTCTTATTTTTTATGAAATGGGCCTAAAAAATGTGTTTTGTAGAATTGATTAAGCTATTTAAAAATAAAACCCCAGTTGACCAGTTTCAGAAGAGTAAAATCAGCCCCAGTTCTTGGCATTTCCACTACCATGCTTTTCTGTTGGGACAAGTCTCTCTTGGTGTGAAGCAGTGTTGGATTTTTACTAAACGTAGCAGTTTTATCTGTGACCAAAAAGGTCAAATTTGGGCTCATCTGTCCAGCGTAGGGACTGCAAGAACATTTTCAAGTTTGTCTGAGTGGCCATTGGGTTTTTGATTACCACCAAGGCACATAAACATGTATGTTCCTTTC
Organism: Esox lucius; assembly: GCF_011004845.1. Classification (NCBI taxonomy): domain Eukaryota; kingdom Metazoa; phylum Chordata; class Actinopteri; order Esociformes; family Esocidae; genus Esox; species Esox lucius. The sequence goes on from NC_047575.1 coordinate 27,906,499, forward strand.
TAAATTATGTCCAATCAAATGAATTTGCCACAGGTGGACTCAAGTTCTAGGGATATCTCAAGGATGATTAAAGGACACAGGATGCATCTGTGCTTAATTTAGTGAGTCTTTGTAAAAGGGCTGAATCCTTACTTTTACATTTTCAACTTTTGCACATTTCTGAAAATGTGTCAATGGGATATTGTGGGTAGATTCATGAAAAGCATATTTTATCAATTTAAAATGTTTATAACACAATTTGTTTTGAAATGTTCTTGTTTCTTAAGGGGGTGTACTGTATATGTGTAAATAGTGTATATATTCTATAAAGCATGTTGTTTGAGTTGTGGATTTTGAAATATGTTCATGTCAGACTTTTCACATCAGATCTTTAAAACTGACTTAATTGGGGAGAAACTATTAATTGGGCTGCTAGTGTGAAAACCGTTGCCAGGTCTTGTCGGCCTACATTAACTACTTGAAAACCGACTTCCCCCTTACACGATCCCCTTGGTAGAAAATCCCCTAATAATTACTATTACATATAAAATAAAATGCTGCTGGCTAGCTCAGTGTAATCATTTTTTATTTAGTAATTTACAAGAATAACTAGGGTTACGAAAGTCCTGCAGAACCGCCCCATTAGGAGTTTGAAAAACCTCATGGGCCATCTGAACCTCAAAAATGTCAACCGCTGTACCATTGATTGTCTTTATAATCTGCACCACTGCTTGGTATAGGAACAGCACTGCCCTTGATTGCAAGAGGGTGGTGCTTAACGCCAAGTTCAGTACCCGAACCAAGCTCCCTGCCCCTGTCAAGGTGTTGCTCCTTATTTCTATTGATGTGTACTGTACAAATGATGTGCTTAACATGGAATCCTTGCTTCTTAGTAGATATTTGCTTGCTAAATGTCAGTACATATTTGACATCAGGTTCTTGCTAATTTAGAAAAAAATATTTTAGACTAATATTTCTTCTAGGATCATCAGAAGCGCCACGGTTGCCATTGTTACTGCGTGAGAATTTCTGAATTCTCTGTCCCTCCCTTCAGGTCCCTACGAGGTTGTCCTTGTCCATTCTTCAGAATGGGTTTTGGCAGCTCGAGCTCTGGTGAGCCTAAACCTCTGTCTCAGAGCGACCACCAACTCCAGCAGAAGGAAATAAGCTTTTGTGAAGGTCCATGCCACGCAGAGCAGATCCTCCAAGTTCTCAACGCCTACCGTCAAAGTGGCACCTTCACTGATGTTGTCCTGCAGGTGGATGGTAGCAAGTTCCCATGCCACCGTGTCGCTCTCAGTGCCAGCAGCATGTATTTCTGCAGTATGTTCAATGGAAAACTTCGTGAGAGCCCCCAGCAGCTTGTACCCATTAATGGAATCTGTGCCTCGGCTATGGAAACAGTGTTAAACTTCATATACGAGGGCAAGGCAACGCTAGACAAGGCCAATGTGAGGAGTGTGTTTAGTGCCTGTGACCTGCTGGGCATCAGTGTGCTCCGCAAGGAATGTGTGAGTTTCCTGGAGGAACGTGTAGACCACTCCAACTGCCTGGGCATCATGGATTTTGCAAGCTTGTACTTAATAACACCTCTGGTAGATAAGTGCCAGACAATGTTGTACAGGGACTTTGTGAAGGTCTACAAGCACAAGGAGTTCCTAAGCCTACCAAAAGAGCGTGTGGTAAAGCTTCTGACCAGTGATCAGCTCCAGGTGGACAAGGAGGAAGTGTTGGTGGATGCAATGCTGAAGTGGGTGCATCATGAGCCTGGAGAGAGAAAAGGGGCTCTCCGGGAGCTGTTGGAACTGGTGTGTTTACCTTTGGTGGACCCTGTTTTCTTTGTCAATTTGGTGGAGTCGGATGACCTCATCCAGGACTGCAGGGAGTGCCGCCCAGTACTACAAGAAGCCAGGATGTACCATATTCTGGGAAGGGAGGTGGAGTCTCCAAAGACCAGACCAAGAAGGTTTGTGTGAAAGCTATTGGTGTCAAAAACATCCAGCCTTCTGTACATGCAATAATGCTTTACAGTGAATGATATTACAGGTCCTGCGTGAAGAAAGACTCACTAATTTAGTATTTAATAAACAATGAGTTTTGGCAGTCACCTGTAGGCATGGTTATACTATGGGTTAATGTTTAGAATAGGCTTAAACTATAAACAACTTGGTTATTTTAGGCATTCTTTCCAACTGCTTAAGATAAGGGCTACAGATTTGTAATGACAAAAAATGTTGTTAGTACTGGGTTGGAACACATTTTTTTCATGACCTAGACTTATAAGCTAATAATTATTCAGTTTCTGTGATCAGAATGACTCATGTGCCACTAATTACGTCAAATATATTTGTAAAAGTAATAGTACATAATCAGGTAGTGTGTTGTTTAGTCTAACTTCAGTTCTAACTGTCCGTTTATGCTCAGGTCCATGGGAAGAGCGGAGATGGTTGTTGTGATTGGAGGCTGTGACCGAAATGGCTTCTCCAGACTGTCCTTTACAGAGAAACTCAACCCTTACACTAAAGAGTGGGTCCCCGGGGCCAACATCCCAGGATACCCCAAGTCCGATTTTGCCAGCTGTGAGCTGCAGAATGATGTATACATATCAGGTGTGCCACTTGTATAGAAAATACAAAAAATGTATAATCACAAGATGAAAAAATGGTACATATTACTATGGTTTTAGAGCAATATTTGACATTGGATGATAACTTATTACTATTACCAAGTTGTTAGTTTAGAGTTTTACTAAAAGTTCCCTAGACTAGAGAATATGTTATAAATCAAGGCAATAACCATTAATATTCCATGTGGTGTTGAGCAAAGTATGTTCCTATGAAACTCTTTTCTACTTTACAGTTCCTCAGTCAACTGACTTGCTTACAGAGCTTCTGCTTATTTGAAGGAATACATTTTCTTCCTGTTGTTCAATGTGGGGTATCTTTCACTGCTTTTCACATCGTCTCTGCTCTAGATGTACTTACCCAGACAGACATGCCCAAAGCTTATGCAAAGCCCAAGATAGCTCAGTATCCTGTATTGTGTCTTGCTATATTTAACAATGGGGCAAACTAAGGGACATAGCTAAGCTAAGTCTTTGAGTTTGGCATAATCTTCTGTACCAGGTATGCCGGTTACCGTACCTCTGAAATGGCCACCATCCTGGGCTTTTCACATAGTGATTGTGATCTAAATAGTAAACGTTATGTGAAATTAGCTCTCCTACTCCTACATACATTTGCTAGCCTAGATATGGCACCTGATCTGATTGTTTTGTATTGCAGGAGGCCAGTTGAACAGCTCCGACGTGTGGCGATACCTGCCACAGGTGGAATATTGGGTCCGCGTTGAATCTTTGTCGAAGCCTAGGTGGTCGCACAAGATGGCAGCTCTGCTTGGAAAAGTGAGTTTGCCATTGCTTCTTATTCTAGATACAAAGTTCCGTTATCATTGACATTCATGCATGAGAGTCAGAGTTGCGAGTGCTAAGGATTTTTCCTATATTGTTAAACTTGTTCCAGCACAAACAAATCTGGAACTAACTTACAATTTGAACAAATTAGATATTGTGGAATAAGAATTTTATTCATTATATATGTAGGTGTTTGACTGGTTGTGGTTGTGGTTGTAGCTTTATGCAGTGGGAGGCTTCAATGGGATGGAGCGCTTGTCCAGTGTGGAATGCTACAGCATCTATGACAACCAATGGCAGACTGTAGCCCCTCTACTGCTGGCTGTGAGCTCAGCAGCTCTGGCAGGCTGCTCTGGCAAGCTCTATGTCATTGGAGGAGCTGTAAGCAACGACTGCAATACCAACAAGGTGAGCTGAAATCTCTGGTGTACAGTAGCTGCTCCTGTTGGTCAGTGATAAGGTGCATGAGGAGTTTGATTTTATTAAGATAACTTTTCCAGAAGAAGCGGCTATTATTCCTGAGATGCAGGGGTAATATTGGGCCAGCCCAACCAGGGCTGATCCCTAGGACCTACGATCCAAACAAAACCCAGACAGGGCACCTTTGGTTATTTGAAAATCTAATCGCTAATCTAAAGATAATTAAAGCATTATTTGGATCCCCCCATTATCATGAAGCAGGAGACACTGTACCTGTATATAAAATCCCCAAATTGCAATTCACAAAAAAGAAAATGATGAAAACTAAATGCTAGGTAATTGGTGCTGTGGTTTGAGAACACTCAAATGTTGCCAGTGTAAGAGAAATGGCAAACGGCTGTGTTTACCGTACACACTAATATTTTGAATATACAACTTAAGCCAGCACAGTAGGTTTTTGTACTTTATTTCCCTGAGATTCGGCACAATGTTTTTCCAGGAAAATTTTCAAGATATTACCATGCATCTTGTTACATGCAGTGGGGAGAACAAGTATTTTATACACTGCCGATTTTGCAGGTTTTCCCACTTACAAAGCATGTACGGAGCACTCCTTAGTTGCCCTGGCTGTGTGTTTCGGGTCGTTGTCATGGTAGAAGACCCAGCCACAACCCATCTTCAATGCTCTTACTGAGGGAAGGAGGTTGTTGGCCAAGATCTCACGATAAATGGCCCCATCCGTCCTCCCCTCAATATGGTGCAGTCGTCCTGTCCCCTTTGCAGAAAAGCATCCCCAAACAATGATGTTTCCACCTCCATGCTTCACGGTTGGGATGGTGTTCTTGGGGTTGTACTTATCCTAGGTTGTTGGCCAAGATCTCTCCATCCTCCCCTCAATACGGTGCAGTCGTCCTGTCCCCTTTGCAGAAAAGCATCCCCAAAGAATGATGCTTCACGGTTGGGATGGTGTTCTTGGGGTTGTACTCATCCTTCTTCTTCCTCCAAACACGGCGAGTGGAGTTTAGACCAAAAAGCTCTATTTTTGTCTCATCAGACCACATTACCTTCTCCCATTCCTCCTCTGGATCATCCAGATGGTCATTGGCAAACTTCAGACAGGCCTGGACATGCGCTGACTTGAGCAGGGGGACCTTGCGTGCACTGCAGGATTTTAATCCATGACGGCATAGTGTGTTACTAATGGTTTTCTTTGAGGCTGTGGTCCCAGCTCTCTTCAGGTCATTGACCAGGACCTGCCATGTAGTTCTGGGCTGATCCCTCTGCTTCCTCATGATCATTGATGCCCCACGAGGTGAGATCTTGCATGGAGCCCCAGACCGAGGGAGATTGACCGTCATCTTGAACGCCTTCCATTTTTTTTATAATTATATTTTTATATAATTATTTAAAAATCATACAATTTGATTTTCTGGATCTTTATTTTAGATTCCGTCTCTCACAGTTGAAGTGTACATCTGATAAAAAAATTACAGACCTCTATATGCTTTGTAAGTAGGAAAACCTGCAAAATCGGCAGTGTATCAAATACTTGTTCTCCGCACTGTAAATACCTGACTTGACTTCTCACCATTTTCATGGTAGCCTTGTCTTAATGTATGCCTGTAAAACACTGTTGAATTACTTGTGCATACAGTAAAGCACATTAAGAAATTAAATGTATAGATGCCAAGTAGTCTAGTATAAATAATTTTGAGTTTATATGAAACTGCAGGAATTTTTTAGACTGGTTTAATTAAGGCTACGAACAAAGCCGGAGAGCTGGTGTATTGCACACTCAATTTGAAGGGTGCCAATACTTCTTGACTTGACTTAAAGGTAGTTCAGCGTAAATGGCGTGCATTGTACTAACTGGTTTCTCTACTTATTATTTCTCTAGAAACGAGAATGCATTTTGGAGGGATCCTGTTAATCTCAGTAGACAGGTTGTTGCTCATTTAAATAGCATTGACATGAAAAAGGAATGCTTGCGTTTGGAAAGCTATCCCGTAAGTCTTTGTAAACCAGTTGGTGCTCATTTATATAGCATTGCTATGAAAAAATAATGCATGCGTTTGGAGGTATAGCCTGTAAATCTCTGTAAACCAGTTGTTGCTCATTTAAATAGCATTGAAGTGAGAAAGGAGTTACAATTATGTAAATACCTCATGAAATAACAGTTCAAGCTCAAACTCTAAATGATGCCATCAAAACAGATATTTTTAAGAAAAATGAATAACCATAGGGTAGCCTAACATTATCTTGCACAATTGATTTTTTTCTAGCCTGTGATCACGGCGTAGTGTATCAACTGAAGCAACTGGTGAATTGTGGGTTAAGAACACCCACTGTAGATACACTGTATCAAATGTCAACCCAAGTTCTTCAGTTTCTACATAAGCCAAAAGCCTTTGTTTTGTTTTAGTGGAATATCATACCGTGCAACCCTTTCTAAGGAAACTATTTAAAATCACATGACCTGCTCAAGTTACATCTTATCAACTTACACAATATAAATTTTAAAAAATCGTCCATCCTGCAATGGCGCCTACTAACTAACAACATTCTTACTAGCCTCTTTTTGTACTGTCCTTTGTTTTTGATTCAAAACATAATATACTTTTAAATCAGGCAATAAAGTTGGCATTGACACAATTACTGACACCTGAGACTCAATATTTTTTAGTGCTGCCTTTGGCCACAATGCTGCAATAAAGCACTTCCTATAAGTATGGATAAGCTTCGTACCCTTCTTTACTGGCATTTTTGACTTACTATTCTTTTCCCAACTTCTCTAGTTTGCCTAGATTTAAAGGGTGCCTCCAACTGCTGTTATTAATAAGACATTTCTCCAAATCACCTGAATGTTTGGAGACCCTGGTTACTTAAGGATATTCAAAAGTGACTTGGCCATTAAAAGTGAATAAACATGTTCACACAACCGCATTACTTTCATTTATTTCTTTTTTGCTACCGGTCACTGAAGTTAACAGAAGTGTGTAATGGCTGTTTAAAAAATTTGAACTTCAGTTTACCTTTGCCTATAGACTGCTTTAAGGGTAAGGGGACACACACATTGTGTTTAGTTTTGTCTTACACAACCCTGCTAATGCGATCCTTGCCTTAGAAATCATCTGGTTAAATGTTATGTTCTGTATGGAATTCTATTGTCCATATAGGTTCAGTGCTATGACCCAGAAGAGGATCAATGGAGTTTTGTCGCATCGTGTCCCTTCTCTCAGAGATGCATCAACGCCACCACGCTCAATAACACCATCTATGTGGTGGGAGGACTCCTGGATAAGATTTATAGCTACACTCCAAAGACCGACACCTGGAGCAAAGTGGTGGATATGCCAATGAAACTGGTTAGTGTAATTGATACTAAAGCAAGTAGTTATAAGCAGAAAAGCAAGACCAATTATTTTAGATCTTTTTCTCATCTCTAATAGATAAACAACAACATGGAGAACAAATGGATTATAAAATTTGGTTGCATAATTATTTGTTTATTCTCATGAACTAGACTTAATGGTAGCTGGGTCAAGCTAGGTCAACATATCAAAAGTGTGGAAGACCAATAGTTGTCTTCCACACTTTGGGTATGTTGCCCAGTTGATAGTTTTTGATCAACTGTGTGAGCACTGTGTCTAGATTCTCAGTACATTTCTTTAGTAACCTGGGTGGATATACAATCTGAACTTTAATGCTTTCTTTGGACTATTGTTGCATCGCTCTCTGTCCCGAACAAACCTAGGAAGTGGAAAGAATAATGTTAATTTTCCTGCTTTATCAAAGTTGTTCAGATACACACCCACATGCTGTTTTTTTCCATTCCTCTTTGCAAAAAGAAGAGTTCAAGAGTTCAACCATTCCAGGACATTGATCTTCATTTTTGCAGGCCATTCCTTGGTATATTTGTATGTCTGCTTTGGGCTGTTTTTTTTATTTCAGATTTTGGCAGAAAGCAGCAGGGTTTGTGCCAAAATATATTGATATTTGGGCATTTTCATTATCTCTCTATCTTGACCACAGCTACAGAAGCAGCCATGTGGCATAACAGCCCCATAGCAAGGATTGCATAGCGAGTAAAATGTGAGTGGGCTTGGATGTCCTTTTTATGAGATGGCTCAGACTTGACTTGAGTGGTTATAATATGCAATGAGTGCCCTGTTCCTGACAAATTCTTACTGATCCTTAAAGGTTTCCATTGGCTTGGTAGCCTGTCAGGTGAACTTTCTCCATGCCCTGTAAACAACTTTGGAGGAATGTCTTTGCAATGTCTTGATGGTGCCATATTGCTTACACTTCCTAATGTTGGAAGTGTTCCAAAAAGTAAAGCCTTAAAAATACAGTATTTCATATTCCCTAATATGTACCATTCAACAGTAGGATGCCTTAAATCTTTCTTTTCTTGTTGTGGACAACGATATGCAACCAATAAACCTTTAAAAAGGAATCCTACAGGAACAGCTGAATTATTTTAGAGGCCCATCAATTGAATTGATGTCCGGTGACAGTAAATTATCTTTGTACAGGACTTTAAGTTATTGGTTATTATTTTTCAGAGAAATTATCCAGTTCTTTTTCAATTAAATATTGAATAATTTATTCATGGTGAACAATTGTCTGAAGTGATTTGTCTTGTCAAAAGCTGCATTTGAACATTGAGACTTGTCTGACTGTCAAGCCACATGTTTATGAAGCTTCAATGCCAGGCATGCAGTAGTTTAGTTTGGCCTGTCTGGAGTGAAATTCATTCAGCCTGGAAATTCAAAAATTCTCCAAGTAATTGAAAACGGAGACAATTTGTAATCGGTGTTTCAGAGAGACAGGGCTAATTCAGAAACAACTTAACATACCTAGATGAGCACTGCTACTTGGAGATGCTTTATGAATAAAGTAGAACAGACCGGCAAGATGGTGTTAAATTTGTCAGACACTTTATACCTCTGAACAGGTTACATTTTCTGGATGGTTCACATAAACTGCTACAAACTGGAAACGCATGAAATACCCTGTCCTTTCAGTAAGTTTGCCTGAGTTTTTCAAGCACTTCCACATGTTGGAAGAATGGGTCAATCCATTCATCTAAACACAGAATACTAATTGAAGGGATTGTATCTTGTTGGGAGAAGGCTCAAGATGGCGTGGTGCTTCATGTTTCCTGAAATCAGCTACAGAGACTATACCTATTTGAAATGTTATAATACTCATTGGGTAGTAACATTACCTGGCTAAGCAACCTCATCTGCAGCTAAATATCTTCAGCTAAAATAGTTAATTATACAGTAGAGTGGTCAAAATATTGAACATGTGGAATTGGACAGAATGGTCACTATGCAGAGGGTATAGCCACATGTTATCAGTGGGAGATGACAGCGTTGTTTTTGTTTTTTTGTCTTTACATACATTCTGAACCGTGTGTTTTCCCCTTATGACCCCTTACCCCTGTTTAACTGTCTGTCCGACAGGAGAGCAGTGGCCTGACTGTGTGTGAGGGTAAGGTCTTTATCGTCGGGGGAAGAGATGAGCATGCCGCTGCCACTGACCATGTGTGGACCTACTGTCCCGAGTCTGGTAAGGTGACAGACGAGATACCCATGTCACGCAGTGTCAGCTACCATGGTTGTGTAACTGTCACCCAGAGGCCACCACAGAAGAATTTCCGCTGAAGAATAAGATGTTGCGTATTGGGGAGGAGAAACTGATCCTAGACCTAGGATAACATTTTAGTGTTTGCCTATTTATCCTGCATTTACTTACTGTCCTGCCTTTTTTCTTAATCTTCCATTTGGTGTAGATCCTGACAATGAAATCAGCTAGACTGTCAGATGAATTGCCTTTCCATCAATACTGTGGTTTCATCCCAAACTGCACCCTGATCTCTATATACTGTACTGTACTAAGGCATTGGACACAAGTAATGAACTATTTGCAGTATAGGGTGCCATTTGGAATGAAACAAGAGTAACCTGCCTCTGTGGTTTTTGTATGTCATAGACAAAAAGATAAGAGATAAGTGCGAAGGAGTGCCATGATGGACAATGGTCAGTTGATTGGGTCCTCAAGAAATGCTCACATTCCTCAGTGGATGGTCTGTAACAACTGGTTAGAAGTTATAAAACAAACTTCACATGAACTATAGATATTTTTTCTGATTAATTATCACTACCTCTAGATTATTATTTGAAGCAAGCGATAAGTAGACCTTTTGGAAACCGCAGTAGCTATTTGATTTACACTCTTAAAACACGTCTGTCTAAGTCTCTGTTTTTGTGTGCACATATTTTTGTTTAAATCATTATGTATTAATTCAAATGGAATAACATTTTAAGTCAAGAGAAGACCCTCTTTCTGCATTTTATTTAATTCTTGGCCAGAAACTGACAACTCATGAACTGACTTTAAATAGGAATCACTTAACTCAGTTTTGAATTGTAACTTTAGATTCACATGCATTGCTCTGATGAATCTGTGAAAGCACATTGTGACAACTGCTGATGTAAAAAGAGCTTTATAAAATAAATGTTGTGTAACAATTTATTTTAGAGACTGACATTCATGAAATTGTTTAATAACACACCGATGACTAGCAAGTTTTTGCAAAGTGAAATGAGAACAGCACTGACTACATTGAACATTGTATTTTTTTCTTACCAGAAACATATTATTATTTTGTTGATAAAACTCAAGTTAGTCACTCTAAATGGCCAGTAATGTGTGTGTTTATAGTGTGTATTTATATTGTAATGAAGAAACTAGATCATAACATACTGAATTTTAATGCACATTGAGAAAATCCCATACCATAATATGAACCGATGCAGGTATATACTGTATTGTATCACACTTACAGACATTAAAAAATGTCATTCTTCAATATGAAACATGTATACTGAATATATTTTACATTTCTTATTGTCAACTGTGAAATGTGATAGTGTTTCTTAATGTTTTATTTCCATTTTGTATGTGTTTATTGTTGTAATACAGGGCTCAGCTGTAAAAGACGATAGTCTGAGTTGATTTCTTTGTATAAATAAGGTAAATAAATATACAAATTGTGCTTTGCTAAAATATGCAGAACCCTGACAAAGTTTCTAATTACTGAATTAAAAATGGTATATTGCAATTTTGCTCTCTTGTACATTTGTTTTTATGTTGGTGGATATTTGTAAGAAAAACTAAATAATTAAATAAGTTGCTTGCATATACAGCTCTGGGAAAAATTAAGAGACCACTGAATTGGTAAATTCCACAAATTCAGTTTCTCTGGTCTTACTATAGGTATTTTACTATTCATAGGTATGTGAGTAAAATGAACTGTTTTTGTTTTATTCTTTAAACTACCGACAACATTACTCTCAAATTCCAAATAAAAATATTGTCATTTAGAGTATTTATTTGTAGAAAATAACAACTGGTCAAAATAACCAAATAAATATGTATTGTTTTCAGACCTCAATACTCCTGGCAAAAAAAATTCAAATAGCTCAGCTTTGTTTGATGGCTTGCGACCATCCATCTTCCTCTTGATCAAAGTCCAGAGGTTTTCAATGGGGTTCAGGTCTGGAGATTGGGCTGGCCATGACAGGGTCTTGGTCTAGTGGTCCTCCATCCACACCTTGATTGACCAGGCTGTGTGGCATGGAGCATTGTCCTGCTGGAAAAAACTATTCTCAGAGTTGGGGAACAATGTCAGAGCAGAAGGAAGCAGGTGTTCTTCCAGGATAACCTTGTTCTTGGCTTGATTTATGCGTTCTTCACCAAGACAAATATGCCTGATTCCAGCCAAATTTCACAGTGGGTGCGAGACACTGTGGCTTGTAGACCTCTCCAGGTCTCCGTCTAACCATTAGACAACCAGGTGCTGGGCAAAGCTGAAAATTTGAGAAGATGACCTTACTCCATTCTTCTACAGTCCAATCCTTATGGTCTTTTGCAAATTTCAGTCTGGCTCTTCTTTGCTTCTCAATGATGAAGGGCTTTTTTCTAGCCTTGCATGACTTCAGCCCTGCCCCTAGGAGCCTGTTTCGAACCGTGCTCACCGTGCACTTCACCCCAGCTGCTGTTTGCCATTATTTTTGTAGGTCACTTGATGTCATCCTACGGTTGTTGAGTGACATTCAAATTAGTTGATGGTCATCTTGCTCAGTGAACAGTCATTTTCGCCCCCTGTAGCTTGGTTGTCCCCAATGTCTGTTGCTTGACCTTGTTCTTATGAACCGCTGTCTTTGACCTTTTCGGGGGGAAGCAACCTGACGGTGGTTTTTACATCAAATATTAGCCATGAAAATAGTGTTGTGCTACACTGACCCTTAGATTTCCAAAAATATATTTGGTCTTTAAGATTTTCTATTGAAATCTGAATCTATTCACCAATTGTGTTGTATTAGTGCTTAAAATTGTCATATGGTGTGACAAAGTTATTGTATATAAAATGGAAATGGTGTATACCTTTCTTAAACTCACTATCATAATTTTTTATCATTACTGTCTTGAGATCCAGCATTTCCTTGTGAAAAATCATTACATTTTGTATTCTTTTTCATAATCATTGCGGAATGTTAGATCTTTCAATCCATCTTTCAATATATTTTTAGACAAACCCTCTTATAAATCTAACAATTATGTGTCTCTTGCTGATACGATTTTATGTTTTCAAGTGAGATTTTTAGGATTTATCATTAATAAAAACTTTTTTGTCACAATTCTGAATGTCACACCAAATGATATAGTGTCGCACTGTAGGATGAACCATACCACACTACAATTTGTCACCTCAAAAATGTGTATTACTTGCATTTAATATTCAATCAAATAAAAACTGTAAGAACAATAACACATGGGTGTGAAACATTGTGCCACTAAACACTGTATAGCATTTGGTTTTCAGACACAGGGCTTGTGAACAACCATATTTCTAGTGAGGAATTCACTGAAAAGAATAGTATCACATGTAATTGTTTATAGTTAAGTCTGTTGAATATCAATTAGCAAGTACACTGCCTGGGCAAAAATAGTTATTGTTTGGATTTAAATAAGCGACTACCCAAGAGCCTATGATTGAGTCATTACTGCAATGATTAATATGTTTCAGCTGGCAACAATTATTTTAACCTTAACTGATGCAGTGGCTTATCATTTCTTAAACATCCATGTCGAAAAACGTATCCTATGGTTGTGGAACATATATAACTGATTTTCACAAGGGTGAAATTATTGGCCTGCGTCAAGCAAAGAAAACAACTAAGGAGATTGCTGAAATTGGGCTAAGAATTGTCCAACGCATTATTAAAGCCTGGAAGGATAGTGGTGAACAGTTAACTTCAAAAATCTTGAATGTTCGGAGATCCTTAAATGCTTGGTGAAGTTGAATTGTAAAAGATTGACAGTAGAACTCATGGCCATACACATTGCATGGAGCATAAAAAATTGACACTGGAGCAATGGAAAAGGGTAATCTGGTCCAGATTCCAGATTTACCACATTCCAAAGTGATGTCAGGGTAAGATGTGAGTCAGGGTAAGAAGGGAAGTGAATGAAGCAATGCACCCATCATGCATAGTGCCAACTTTATGAGCCTGTGGAGGCAGTGTTATGATCTCGGGTAGCTTCAATTGGTCAGGTCTAGGCTCAGCAAAATTATATGGCAATAAAATGAATGTACTGAATGACCCTGAAAGTACTGAATGACCAGGTTATCCCATCAGTGAAAATTTTCCATATTCCAGGACAACAATGTCAGGATTCATCGGGCTCAAATTGTTCAAGAGATGTTCAGGGTGCATGAAGAATAATTTTCACACATGAAACGGCCACCACAGAGTCCTGATTTTTGTCCCATTTAAAGTCTTTGGGATGTGAGGGAGAATACGGAGTGGTTAAACTTTCCCGTCATCAATACAAGGTCTCGGCCAAAAATGAATGCAACTCTAGATGGAAATGAATGTTGTGACATTGCATAAGGTTGTCGAAACAATGCCACGGTGAATGCATGCTGCACGCAAAGCTGAAGGCAGTCAAATGAAATCTCATATAAACAAGCTTAGGTTATTTGAGTGAGGTTGTTTCTGCTTTCATAAACATTTAAAACATTAATGCAGGGCATAAGTTAATTTTAGTAAATGAGTTAAACAACATCTGAATATCATAAGTAAATAATGAGCAAGGTGTTTAAGTCCGGCCTGGCAATAAAACTAGGCTTCAGACTAGTTCACTTGTTTTCATGTGATGATAGACAAAAAAAGTGTTAAAAATTGACAAAACATACATTAATCTTAGCTATTAGTTATAAAATACAAGGACAAATTGCTAACACAAATTAATAATTATTCTGTGTTGGGAAAATACAGTTCATATCATATGGTGTGACGAATGGATTATATGAAGTGACAAGCAAAACCTGTCACACAATATGATGTAGTGTTACACCATATGAGCTTTGATGCACTTAGCACAAGATTGGGCATACCCACTGCAACATACCCACTGCAACATGGTAACAGATTTAGAAGTAATTATGACCCAAAAAATTAATTTCTATGTAAAAAGCATCACACTAAAAGACACTGGTAAAGGGTACTGAAAAGTGATTTATTGAAAACATTTCTAGAAAGATCTCACTTTGTAACCCTTCCATGTCATACTATTTTCTGTACTTCTTGGTTGAAAAATGACCCCTCCCCTTCAAGCTTCTACCAACAGTTGCCCATTTAAATCTCACAATATATTGTCATACCATATAATATCAATTTCTGGGGCAAAATCTTTTTGATCAGAACTTACTCAAAATATTATGCCTGGAGTCTGAAAATATTAGACTCATAAATAGACATCTGTTTTATCATTCTGTGCTTTATTAAGGAGAGTTGCATTTACAGCTCCTGAAAAAATTAAGAGACCACTGCACCTTTTACTTTCCTTGCCAAAAAAGTTGAAAAGGAAAGTTTTGAGTGAGGAACAAATTCTCCATGTCTCTATCCGATTGAGCATCTGTGGGATGTGCTGGACCAACAAGTCCGACTTACAGGACTTGAAGGATCTGCTGCTTATATCTTTGTGCCAGAAACCACAGGAAACATTTAGGGGTCTTGCTGAGTCCATGCCTCTGCAGGTTGGCGCTGTTTCGGCGGCACGCAGGGGACCAACAGCATATTGGCAGGTTGTCATAATCAAATCAATCAATCAATCAAATGTATTTATAAAGTCCTTTTTAAAACAGCAGTTGTCACAAAGAGCTTTACAGAGACACCCGGTCTTAAACCCCAAGGAGCAAACAACAGTAGTGTTGAATTTCAGTGGCTAGGAAAAACTCCCTAAGAAGGTCGAATTTTAGGAAGAAACCTAGAGAGGACCCAGGCTCAGAGGTGACCAGTCCTCTTCTGGCTGTGCCGGGTGAGATATTAAGAGTCCAATTGGAATAATAAATACATTTATCTGGGCTAAATCCAGAGTCTATTTAATTTTAGACTAGGTCAGAAGTATGACCAGGTAGACAAGGACAGGGACAGCAACGGGCCCCCCAAACCAGGTAATCCGCAGGTGTGGACCAGGACCTCATCTCCTCCTAAAATCTGAAAAAAAGTTAGTAGTGCATTCCTCATATCCCCCAGCACAATAATATAGCAGCGTAACACCTTGGAACTGAGACGGGGGGGTCCGGTGACACTGTGGCCCTACCCGGGGGAGGCCCCGGACAGGGCCCAACAGGCATGAAATCAATCCACCCACATTGCCAGGCATCAACCAAAGGGACACCCACCAACCGCAACCCCCCTGAATAATGTTTTGTCTCATGCACTACTTTTCTCAGGTCGGAAGTAATAAACTACATAAGAAATATGCGATTTGGACAGAAACTTGCGCACAGCTGTGTACCCTGCCTTTACGAAAGGTATAACACAGACAAAGGAATTACATATTTAGAGGAAATGTGTGACATTTACTGTAAATGTATTTCCCTGTGTTGAGTGTCTCACGTTCCAGAGTAGAGTAATAACTGGTTTGGAAGAGAATGGAGGAACAAGATGTTACACTAATTATTATGGCAATTCTGTTGTGTTATCATTCCTAATGTCATTTCATTTGAAGAAAGAGGAAATTGGCTTGGCCAGTCAAGAATATCCCCCCTTTTAGTCATGAAAAACTGTTTTTTTGCCTGACCGGCCAAGAAAAGCAAATATCTCTTCCAGACTGACTGAGCGAGCAAGCGAGGGTGAGTGCCTGTCTGACTGACTGACTACCCATTATAGCGTAGTGGTTAGAGATGTCAACCTGGATTCAAACCTCACCATGGAAAAAAATAATTAGGCATTAAGATTTGTTCAGGCTAGATTAAAACTGCGCTAGCTAAAAGCTTCAGTAGCTACATTAAAGTACGCCTAAAGTCAAAGAGTTTCTGGTTATATTGCGATGGACAAGCTACACTGACAATTAACATACTGCTCTAACTATCGATTTACATAGCGTAGTTCACACAAAGTAGTGGTTAGCTATTCAACTGTTAATGTTTACTAAAGAAACAATCTAGCCATGGAGAGATTGGAGTCATTGTTTTATTATAGGTACTTTATAGCCATTAGCTACACATCTACAGTAATATCTTTCTAATTTAATGCGTTGAATGTAGTGTAGCAATCCTGTTATACCTGTTGTTGGTTTGGATTTCAGCTAATGTATGCAACTAGTTTCGAGAACTGTGGAGTTTCGACTTATTGGTTTAACAATGCAGAACAGACACCATATCTCTACACACGTATCACTTACAACACTATCCGCTGTTTAAAAGTGTAGTGGTTAAAGACACAGTCTGCCACATAGGAAACCACAGATCAAATGCAGCTGAGGCAACAACATTCATCCTCTAACTGAGAAGGAAGGTTGCCATAGTTTCTCAGGGGAACTTCACATTTGGTGATATGATGCCTGCATTGCAAGATAGCAATGGCATGGAGTACAAAATGCCTGTATGTATGGAATGCAACATGCCTCTTCTATTGAAGAGTGCACAATTGAAATCACTATTTAGGGACCATAGTCAGGGCTGTAGCTTACGCAGAGAAAGGTGGGTATGATTCATTGTGGCCTGGCTTGGCAGGGCCCACTGACTGTAATAATATCAATGTTGACTATAAGTGAGGGGGCCCAGGACATGTACACTTCTGGCTCTAAACTGGGGAGAACTGATACCTGTATCATGAGTTGCAATTGTGATCAACAGAACCTTTGCAGCATAACATTTGTTCTATGATGGGGACAAATTAAATTTTGCATCATGTAGGAGTGATTCATGTTGGAGTTCGAAGGGATATACTGTAATCTCCTTTATTTCTCACCATAGTATTTTAGGGTTTAAACAATTGAACAGGGAATGCAAAGCATAAACATATAGTATGTGCATTCCAACATTTTTACACAGACGCTCAATGAAGATCATTCCATTAATGAAGATCATTCCCTTAATGAAGATAATTCCATTAATGAAGATCATTCCCTAATGAGAATGTGCAGTTGACCAGATCCAGAGGTGGAAAAGCAGCCCCAGATCTTGACATTCCCATCACAATCCTTGACTGTTGGGACAAGGGTCTCTTGGTGGTAGGCAGTGTTGGGTTTTCATCAAACATAGTGGTTTTGATTGTAACCAAAAAGGTCAATTTTGGACTTGTTTGTCCAGAAAATTGACATTGGAAATCCTTCAGGTTGTCCAAGTTGTCTCTGGCAAAGCTAAGAAGGGCAATTTTTTTGACAGCAGAAGCTTATTTCTAGCAACCCCCTCATGAATGCCATTTAGAATCAGTGTATTTTTTTTGGGGTGAAGCATGCACAGTAACCTAAGATGCAGCAAGGGATGTCTGCAAATCTCCAGATGTTATGTTTGGGTTGGCATTTCACTCATTTATTATTTTTCATGTGGCTCTTTGGGATATTTTGGAAGGGTGTCCAATTGTAGGCTGAGTTGCAGTCATGTTAAATGCTCTAAATTTGTAAATGTTTTGCCTCAGAGAGGGCTAATGGAGCTCAAATATTTTTGAGATGGTTGTATAGCCTTCCTCAAACTGATTTGCTCTCATTACCCTCTTTCTGATTTCCTCTGAGATATCCTTTCCTCTCGGCATGTTGTTTTGCATTTACTTCAGACAAATTTAGACTTCAAGATCCAAAATAATGAAGTTGTCCTAAAATTGATAAAAGTAGTATGGTATTTCTTAGACCTAGCCTATTCAAGGGCAAGGATTTATTCTCAGTTTACATTGTCAAACACTCTCAGATTGAGACAAGGGAAAATAGATTTTTGGGCTTAGAGGTTGATTTAGGATTGTCCAGGAATGTAATGGGTTGAGCCTAATACATAGAGAGCTATCTGTATGTGTGAGTTTACCTACCTTTCAAACATATTGCTTCTGGTGCAGTCTAATGATTTAACAGATGACATGGTTCTGGTCAAATGTCGACTACAACAATATCTATAATTATGTCTTTGACACAAAGAATGCAGCAATAACAAGTTCACAGAGAGAGAAAAACAGGTATAATTTAAATATATTTAAACTTATTATCTACCAATACTTGAATGAAAGCAATTGATAAATAAAATGCAAAGTCATTATTGTTTTTTATTTCACTGCAAAGGGATAGGCAATCGTTTTTCCATTGCAAAGGCATCAATAAGGTATCAAATTACACTTTGTGATAAAAACAAACATTGCACACTGTTTGTAAACCCCCACACCACCCCATAATCTCACCCTTTTGTCTTGAAATAAATAAAAACTACTATTTGAATTGCAGTATTGCAAATACAATGCAATAAAATAATTTTGCTCCACTGAATAAAGAAACTAAAAATACGGACAGAATAGAAGATACTTGAGTTGTGTTAATCTGTGTAACTTTAAAGTTTGTCTAGATGTTCAGATAACACCATGGAGATAAACTTTGCCTTTACTGGAATGTAACAGGCTTCTTCCATGGAAAAGAGAGGATTGAGATGCCATTTCAGCAATCTCCGATTAGTGTTCCTCTGAACTCAATTTATTTTGTTGATGTCATCATTCTTAGCATTTTTAAAACTGTCAAGGATTCTTTTTTTTTTTTTCAAGCTTAGAAACAAGTATTGTAGATGTTGTTGGAATATATCGTTCGTATAGTGGTTACTAGAGTAAGAACGTACTCGGTCGAAAATAAAGGGAGAGCAATTCAATGTGTTTATTGAATAGCATTGCAGTACATGTAGCCTTGTCGTTCATCAATTCAATCTCACTGTAAAGATGGTTGCTAGCTGGCATATACCTTGAAGAGCATGTCTATCTAGCACAGATCACATTTCCACGAGAACCCCATGCCAAATGGTCAATGTAAACATTTCACATTCCTGAGGTTGGCAGAGCGTGACCTACAGAGAGAGAATCTAAACACAGATGTTTCTGTTGTTCTCATTATTGTTCACATTTAACTTCCAATGAAAGATAGATTCATATAATTCCAAATCGTCTAAAATATTACTTGGTTTGTCAAAAGTGAGATTTTCATCAGGCAATTCAGTGTCTAGCATTGAAAGTAATGGATGTCTCTATCACAGAAATGTTTCAGCTCACACTACACATCAGCAGTGTGACAAGCCAAGGGTCTTGTGACAAGTAGTTCTACAATGAATATAAATTAATTTCCAAAGTTACGCTTTTGCAATGAATTTGCTTATATTAATGTGTATTTATAAATATTATTTGTATATATACATTTTATTTGGAAAAGTGTTTAAAAATGAGACAGCATTTTCCACCGCAATTCGAGAATGACACAGGAAGAACAACATCATAGTTATGTCAACAGGGCTCTTCCTTGGAATAGTCAGGACTAAAGTGTTGTTGATAGTAATCATAAAGTCATTTCTCAGGAGACTGATTCCAATGAATCCCTAGACAGCGTTTCAGAATTTGTGTAGTCTAATATATTTATATTGGGTAAAAAGTTGATTCAAACATTCTATTCATTTTCAAAAATATATCAACTACTGTATATGCAAAATATACAAACATTTTACTATTGCTCTGTCTTTTTCAAACATCAATGGCTTAATTTCAACAATTCCAATTTATATAGCAAATAATTGGGCTTGTTGTTACCTTAAAAGGTGAATTAAGGCTATTTCTAATTTCAGTACTTCACATGGACACATTTATAACCTGTTTCTTTACCAGTTGTCATTGCTGTTCATGCTTTTACTGATAAGAATCAAAGAAAGTATAACCACAGCAAAATATAAAAATATATATATATATAAAAAAACAGCAAATATTCTGGAACTTTCTGGTGGAGTAATTTATTTTCATATTTTTCACACAAAATTGAACACCCTCCTCCTTATAAAACACAAATAAATGTAAGTATTACAAATAAAGAAAAATTTATAGGATAACTATATTGTAGATACAACATTTCAACCAAGTCTTCATTGAAATCCCAAGCAGGGGTAAATAGTCTGTGTCATGGTACGGTGAGCAGCAGCGCCACCGTGCCATACATCTTCAGTTTCACATCACTCACGAACACATTTTTGTCACATGTCTCAATCATGCACACCAGGTCCCAATTGATATCGTTTGTATGTGTTTAAATGTTTCCCCTCTGCGCCCTACATTGTGGATCACTGTTCTTGTCGTGTGGTTAAATGTAAGTACTTTGTACCCATTGCCTGCCTTCGTTTTGCTGCGTTAGTCAGCCCTTTTCTTTCGTTGTGTTTTTGTGCTCGGTGTTTGTTAGAGTTATTAAAGAATCATCACCGACTACTCCTGCCTGCACCTGGTTCCTTGCTCCGCAACACTACACAAAATCGTTACAGTCTGACAAATAAAAAGGTGCAGTGGTCTCAATTATTTCTGGAGCTGTATATTACAACCTCCAATCCTCCCCGCTATGTGACCTGAAGTGTGGCCAGGTAACAGGGCTGGTTAGATCCCAACTGTAATATTGAGACAATCTAAGACCGGCACAGTCATGCATCTGGTTTCAATCCACAATGTGTACGTAACCCAGAAACGGGATCTGTGCACAATGACTAGACTAATAACGTGGTGCTTTCCAGGTCCGGGGAGGTTGTCGAGTGTCACTCAAAAAACAATAATTGTAAAGGTGGATTTTAAATTCACCAGTAAACATGGGCTTAGTTAACACTGATTATTCTCATATTTTGTCATGAAAAGTGAATGAATGTAATGTAGCTGAATGTTTTAACATGGCAATTAATTAGTTATTGAAACAATATTTTCCATCATAGAGTACAGTCAAAAGGGCCAGCTTTGCCCAGTCAAGCCAAGAACAGGCCAGCCCAGCTCAACTCAGCCAGGCAAAGTACATACTATTATTTTAGCTCAAGCTAGTAATAATAAATAATATTGATAAGCAAATGGCTTCTGCGAACTAGACCAACTGACACTGCCATTGTCCTTATGGTAAGAGACCCACAGCTTCACTTACAGCTTAACCATTCTATCCTAAATCCCCACACTAGGTTTCCATTAAAGGAAGGAAAAGGTACAGAGGCTTTTGTATAACAATTTATTTGAGAACACTAAAACAATGAGTCCAATCAAGGCAACCCAGAAGGGTTTGTGTCAGTTAAAATGCACTAAAGGGATGGTAATTGCAAATACAGCACAGAAACAAACCAAACAATGCACACTAGGTTATACACACGGCACACTAGGTTATACACACGGCACACTGGGTTAACACACGGCACACTGGGTTAACACACGGCACACTGGGTTAACACACGGCACACTGGGTTGTAGGTAGGGGGCAATGAAAAATAATGATGAAAAGGAAAATTATACATAGAATCAACAAAGGTAAGTTACACCCAAACCTGGCCTTGGAACCTGAGATTAATGGTACTAAAGCTAAAACTACTACCCTTACTGATTATATATGCATTATAAAACTGTGGCTGTGTGGTTAATCAGGTTTCTGATACATCCCTAGGTAAGTCTCCTAGTTTCTGCTGTATCCCCAGGTAAGTATCAGGTTTGGTTATCTAGATTTTGTTACATCAAACAAGTAAATCTTGAAGTTCTTTCACAGGTTCAACGTCAGCAACATGTGGTGTCAAAAGGGTCACTTCCTGACAAACATGATTGTGAACTCTCATGGAATCCCACTCCGTAATGTACCCTCCCCCATGGATCTGATCTAGGCTACTGGATCCTATGATCTTACCTGTTACATATGTTTTTCTTTATCTTTCTGAGAGCTAGCTGAGCCAAATGAAAAATATTATTTGCCTAACGAAATAACAGGATGAATGTGAAACATTGGTTTATGAGTAGGTTATTACGTCATTTCAACTGTCTTTAGTTTGTTTTAAAAGCGTTTTTTTAAAATACATTCTTATTTCCTTCATAATCAACAACAGACACAGCTGACAGTTCATAGGTTTTTCATAGATTTCATTATCGTAAACAAAGTGGCTACTCCCAATTTCATGTGTTAACATTAAGTGAAATGTAATGGCTTGACATCCTTTGTCATATGTTGTAGGATTAAGGGATACTGGACAGATACAATTTGACTTGTATTCAGCAGCTTGCTTACAACATTTTAAAATGGGGTTGTTCATAAGTAACATGTCAGTAGGGCTTGACAATTTTCAGGAGTGAATATCCGGTAGGTAATCTATTGTTCAAATTCCAAACATAAGATTTCAGAACAATAATTATATGGGAACCCCCAAGAGTCATAGGTCATTTTGAACTCTGGTTGATGTCTATGACATACTCAGTTCAATTCAAGCCTAAATAACAGACTGAAAGATAAGAATGACTGCTCAGAGAAGATTGCTCTGACCTGGTTCATTTTCTTGTCTGTCATGGAAGTGTCCTTTTGGCATACTGTATTTGTTTTTCTTTATCAAATACATTTGCATTTATCGAATAAAAACAAACTTTCGGTCCTATCAATCCATGCACTTGTTTGTGTCAGATTCTGAGACTTGACCCAAGTTAAAAAAGTACAGTCTGCATAAAAAGTTAATACCAATCTTAGCTAAATCCATCCAGTAACTTAGATCTATAACCCCTGCACAACCCTCCCCACAGCAAAGTATGGTTATACAGCAATCTCCCATAAGGTATGTTGTTTGTTTTTTCACCTTCAAATCAATTGAACCAGTAGTTCAGGCTCTTGTCTTATCCCATCTTGATTACTCTGTCCAGGAATATGGTCAGTTGCAACAAAGAAAGATCTAGCAAAGCTGCAACAGTCTCAAACAGAGCCGCACACCATGCCCTCAACTGCACACAACCAGTCAAAAGTTTTAGAACACCAATTTTTCCCCAGTTTTTATTGAAATTCAAACAGTTTAAATTCTAAATGTACGCTGAAATAATTTAAGCATAGAACAAATACACAATTGGAGTAAAAAAATAAATAATTTTTTTGTTCAAATTTTTTTTATCTAAGGATTACAGTAGTGCTCAAAGATTTCATACCCTTGGAGAATTGGTAATATACAGCTCTGGAAAAAATTAAGAGACCACTCCTAATTTTTCATAAATCAGCATCTCTACATGTATGACAGCCACTCCATTCCAGTGTCTGTTAAATTCCAACACAGGCACACCTCATTTTACTTAATGAGGTGCTGATTAGGGGATTACCTGAACCAAATCTAATTTAACAAGGAAAAATATAAAAACCACTGCTGTGGTCATCACTTATCCTCTTGCAATAGGACCAACTGGATAGCAAAAACTGTGCAAGTAGTACCTCAAAGGTAATTTGAATAAAAAAAATTATAATTCACCATGACAAAAGAGTTGAAAAGAAAAGCTTTGAGTGAGGACAAGAAGGGTTCTGGCTTAGCTGGCAGAGGGATACAGTGAGTGTCAGGTTGCTTCCATCTTGAAAATTTCAAAGACGGCGGTTCATAAGAACAAGGTCAAGCAACAGACATTAAGGACAACAAAGCTACAGACTGGCAGAGGGGGAAAACGACTGTCCACTGACCGAGATGACCATCAACTCATTTGAATGTCACTCAACATCTGTTGGATGACATCAAGTGACCTACAAAAAGAATGACAAACAGCAGCTGGGATGAAGTACACGGTGAGGACGGTTCGAAACAGGCTCCCAGGGGCAGGGCTGAAGTCATGCAAAGCTAGAAAAAAGCCCTTCATCAATGAGAAGCAAAGAAGAGCCAGGCTGAAGTTTGCAAAAGACCATAAGGATTGGACTGTAGAGCAATGGAGTAAGGTCATTTTCTCTGACGAGTCAAATTTTCAGCTTTGCCCAACACCTGGTTGTCTAATGGTTAGACGGAGACCAGGAGATGTCTACAAGCCAAAGTGTCTTGCACCTACTGTAAAATTTGGTGGAGGATCGGTGATGATCTGGGGATGCTTCAGCAAGGCTGGAATCGGCAGATTTGTCTTTGTGAAGGACACATGAAGCCAAGTAAAAGGTTATCTTGGAAGAACCCCTGCTTCCTTCCGCTCTGACAATGTTCTCTAACTCTGACAATTGTTTTTTTCCAGCAGAACAATGCTCCATGCCACACAGCCATGTCAATCAAGGTGTGGATGGAGGACTACCAGATCAAGACCCTGTCATGGCCAGCCCAATCTCCATAAAGTCACCCAACCGCAATGTGACAGACTGGTGGAGAGCATGCCAAGACGAATGAAAGCTGTGATAAAAATCATGGTTATTCCACCAAATATATCAATTGAAAATTAATACTTGAATTTTCGTGCCAGGTGTTATTTGAGGTCTGAAAACAATGCATATTATTTTGGTTATTTTGACCAGTTTTTATTTTTTTACAAATAAATACTCAGAAAATATTTTTATTTGGAATTTGGGTAATGTTGTCAGTAGTTTATAAAAGAAAAAAAACTGTTCATTTTACTCAAACACATACCTATGAATAGTAAAACCAGAGAAACATTTATTTTTTCCAGATCTGTATGTACCATTTGTAGAAAACATGAGTGAGCAGGCAAAATAGCACAATCATAAAATGAAACATGGCAACAATTTTTTACTGACCCCTGTTCAAAAGTCTGTATACCCTTATTTCTTAATACTGTGTATTGCCTCCTTTAGCATCAATGACAGTTTGCAGTATTTTGTAATAGTGGTCTATGAGGCCCCAATTTCTTTCAGGTGGTATAGCTGCCCATTCGTCTTGGCAAAACGCCACCAGGTCATGCCAAGTCTTTGGTCGTCATGCATGAACCGCACGTTTGAAATCTCCCCACAGTGGCTCGATGATTTTAAGGTCAGAAGACCGTGATGGCCACTCCAGAACCTTCACCTTTTTCTGCTGAAACCACTGGAGGGTCAATTTGGCCTTGTGCTTAGGGTCATTGTCATGCTGGAAAGTCCAAATGCGTCCTATGCACAACCTTCGTGCAGAAGAATGCAAATTGTCTGCCAGTATTTTCTGATATCATGCTGCATTGAACTTGCCATACATTTTCACAAGATTTCTTGTGCCTTTAGAACTCACACACCCCCAAAACATCAGTGAGCCACCACCAAGCTTCACAGCAGGGATGGTATTCACTATAGGCCTTGTTCACCCCCTCCAAACATAGCGCTTATGGTTGTGACCATAAAGCTCTATTTTGGGCTTGTCACTCCAAATTACAGTGTGCCAGAAGCTGTGAGGCATGTCAAGGTGTCGGGCATATTGTAACCAGGCTTTTTTGTGGCATTGGCGCAGTAAAGATTTCTTGCTGGCAACTCGACTATGCGTCTCATATTTGTTCAAGTATCGTCTTATTTTGCTCCTTGAAACAACCACACAGTCTTTTTCCAGAGCAGCCTGTATGTCTCCTGAGGTTACCTGTGGGTTTTTCTTTGTGTCCCAAACAATTCTTCTGGCAGTTTTGGCTGAAATCTTTCTTGGCCTACCTGACATTGGCTTGGTATCAAGAGATCCCAGAATTCTCCACTTCTATCCCAGAATTCTCCACTTCTTCATAAATGATTGAACAGTACTGACTGGCATTTGTAAGGCTTTGGATATCTTTTTATATCCTTTTCCATCTTTATAATGTTCCATTACGTTGCTACACAGGTCTTTTGACAGTTCTTTTCTGTTCCCCATGGCTCAGTATCTAGCCTGCTCAAATTCATTGACTATTTATACACAGACACTAATTGCAATTTAAAAATCCACAGGTGTGGGAAATTCCCCTTTAATCGCCATTTTCACCTGTGTGTGTCACCTTGTGTGTCTGTAACAAAGCAAAACATTCAAGGCCATTTGGGTGATTTCTGTTGTCATTATAATTTAAAAAGGAGCCAAACCACTATGTAATAAATGGCTTCATATGATCACTATCCTTAAATAAAATACATTTTTTTTGCATGATCAGTCATATTTTCACAATCAATGCTAAAATATCACAATTTCTGCCAGGGTATGCAAACTTATGAACACAACTGTATAAAAGTAGGCACCATCTGCAGAAACAACAGCCGAACACACACTTGTGGCATTATTTCTACAATGGAAATTCAATATTGTTTGGAATTCTCTCCCCAAAAGATCCCAAAAATGTGTTGAACTTGCTTTCACCCTTTTGCCCAGTTTATCCCAAAGATTTCGAAAGGTTGATTCATATGAAAGACCTAAATTTTAAAGGGTTATAATGGGCTGTCTGTCTTCCTTTATTAATTGCCTTACTTTCATCATTATGATAGCAATATATACTTTCCTGCAGTACAAGACTGTCCAAATAATGCTTAAGAGGGTGTAGTACCACAGTTCAAACACTTATTTTGTAAGTAATCAGCAAATATTGGGACACCTGTAGCATCAACTTTCAAGGCTTCATTTACTTCCATTGCTGCAGGACAGTTGTAAGTGAACCCATTACTTGTTCCCTGAAAAATGACTTTTATAACTCTGAAATGTACATTATTTAGTTTTTGGTAAACTACATT
Source organism: Esox lucius (assembly GCF_011004845.1). Taxonomy (NCBI): domain Eukaryota; kingdom Metazoa; phylum Chordata; class Actinopteri; order Esociformes; family Esocidae; genus Esox; species Esox lucius. The sequence continues at coordinate 27,933,269 of NC_047575.1, forward strand.
TTTACTGATTACCTTTGTACCATTTCAAGTTATTTACAAGACTTGAACTGCTTCCATTTCAATAAAAACTGGAAACATTGTGTTCTAAAACTTTGGACCATTAGATAGACTGACAACTTCTCTAGTCTTTTTAAGAAAAAATCCCCCTGTATAATATACCGTATATACACAAACAAGAGACATCCCCCATACATATATTTTTTGTATGGTACATATTTATTTTTATTAATGTAAGACAATCAGAAGTATGTTTTTTGTTTATCAGTATCCTATAATGTGTCACGTTTGTTTTATGTGGACCACAGGAAGATTAGATGCTGCATATGCAATGAGGACCCTAATAAAATACAGCAGTGTATATTATTTTTATTTTCCTGAAACTATGATAACTTTCAGTGTTCTGCTTCCAACAAGGCACACCACCCTTCTGATGCAATGTTTGAAACGCATGAACAGGCCTGATGTGTCGTCCACAAGATGTTATCTCTGATTTCTTGGCAGTTCCACCCTGATGGGAGGGCAGTTCCTGCTCATTCCAGTCATACCTCTTCTATCTCCTGGCACTACTACGGTAGAACCAGCTTTCCATTGACGGTAAGACAACAGTTCTTTCCATATACAGATCCGCAAAAATATTTAGACCTTTTTCTTTCCTTTCCAAAAAAGTTGAAAAGGAAAGCTTTGAGTGAGGAACAGAAGCATTCAATTTGCAGTGGTCTCTTAATTTTAACCCTACTGTTCCTCACTCAAAACCTTCCTTTTCAACTTTTTTGGAAAGGAAAAGGTACAGTGGACTCTTAATTTTTCGGGAGCTGTATAATCAATTTTCCAACCCACCTTAAATACAGAGTTGCCTTTTGTGAATGTTTGCTTTCGTCAAGGTGAATTCACTGTAAGTCACTCTAGATAGGTCTGATGAATAACTAAAACATAAATATACAAGCCTGTGTGGCTGTATCAATTTAAGAAAAACAAAAACAATTTAATTCATCAAATGAGATCAGAAGTATTGAGTGATCACCAGTGTGATAGTTTTACTTTAACATCAATCCAGACATGCTCAACCCTTTTTGTGCCTTGCATTCCCCTCTATTCTCTTTTTGACTGACAACCACTCGTGAGAAAGTTAATGAAACTCCATTTAAAAACCAGGCAGACCACTTCAATATATTGTGCTCACACTGTGGGTTTTAAATTAGGAATAAAGAACTATAAGGAACTAATGGGAATATGCAATACTAACTGTGAATATGCATCTGGCAATTGAAGTATGTAGGATCGCCAAAGAGGAAGAAGAGTAGCTATGTACAGTCTGCAATTTGGGGGATTGAGAGTAAACTGAAGTTGTTTTATGATGTAAGAGTAGCTACGTTAGATAAAGGAAAAAAAAAAATCTGAATTATTCAGGAAGTGCAGCTCGAATGGCTGTTCAGTAAAGAAGTGTTCCTTGTTACAAATTGTATATGTAAATATTGCAAGTTATGACAAGGTATGTTACATAACTGTAGCTAATCCAAGGTTAAGGTTCACCTGAAGCAACTCAGTAAAGTAAGTGATTTACTTGAATGATTTAAAACTTTAGACTGTCTGCAGCAATACCATATAGTAGTGAAATATTAGTAAACAATGACACAATTTCATCAGGAATAGCTTTTATATAAAATTAGAACATCAGATACAGAGGATTGTTTTTTTCTATGTATACAAAAAAATCAAATGTTTTCATGTTGAGCAAGTGTTCAAGTTAGTAGATGAAATGCAAAAGGCACTAAATGTACTACATTCCAGTTTTAAGACATTGAATAGGACAGGACACACCAAGAAGAAAAATAATATAGGGTTTTGGTCTTTGATATGCGGGACATATTATATAAACAAGCACCAAATTACACACACTATATCGCAACTCATAAGCCAAAAGTACTTCACACCTTTAAGACAAAACTGTGGAATAAACTGCACTTATCCAAACTTTGACAGCACACAAAAGGTTTACCATTAGGTCACTGTAAGCAAAAAGCTCATAATTCATAATCAAGGATAGTACTACCTTAATTTATATTACTACACATACTGATACTGCACAAGCACAAGACGGCAAGATAAGCTCCTGCATGTAATGAATTTTTAGGAATGTAGAATAACAATTAATTTTGCTCTATTTTGAAGGACAAGTGAAGGCAGTTGGAAAACAGGACTGACCTCCTAATAGCTCTCTTCATCTGTTAATAGGAAACATACAAACATGACAGACAGAAAAGGGACAGGGTCAAGACAGAGCACCATCCAAGCTTTTTCTAACTTATTGTCAAGAATTCTACACTATCAAATCACAATTTTGAAACAATATAATTTTGTTAAAACACCAACAGATACTACCACTGACTCAAAAGGAATTACAGTAAGAAGCACTAGATCTTACATGAAGTAAACTAGCATACTGTAGACTATACATACAGTTTTTGCCAGGATAAGACTACTGCATTTAGAAATCATACAGGGAAGAAAATTGCATTTAAACAAATTCATAATTTCAATCAAAAATTATGAACATATTTTAAAGCTTACTGATACATATACAGAATATATTTTGCCTATTGCTTCTGAAAGATGTTTTTCCTTTCAAGCATCCTAATATTATCAGCCTCACGTGATCATATCAACTCCACATAATCTAAAACAGATGTTAAAACTAAAATGTTGTGGTTGGTTAATAAATTACATGCAAACAGTACATCTGTACAATACAAATAATGTAAAAAATGTACAATGTTTCAGATGATCAGTTCAGTTTAGAAGCCACTGGCAGGCAGTGTTTTAGTCATTGTTCTAACAATGCAATGTTAAAATCTGCAGCACAATATACATTAATAATATATTCCATTTAGCAGATGCCTTTATCCTAAGCAACTTCCTGTCATGTGTGCATTATCCTGTGTGTGGTCGTATGGGTGCGATCGAACCTAACTACCCTGGCGTTATGTCCCAAGCTCTACCTACTGAGCTATTGAAGCCATTTCACCAAGAGGCTTTTCTTGGCTGTGTACCAGAGTTATATAATTGAGTTGGTTGTTACCTTAAAAATGACTGTAACATGATTAGTTGAGTGTAACATGACTGCAGACAAAATGATAATGCATTTCTGATAGCTTACCCTATACCTAGAACCGTCAATTTAACATCCAAAGTTGGACCAAGCTGACTGTTAAATTGACAGTTCAGTCTTGTGTTAATCTCTTTTAATATTATGGCAGTGGATGTGTCCTGGCTTTGAGGATCACATTTTGCACGTTTATTCCCTTCTCCAGTTCTACTCATAGGGTACGGGCTGCTCTGGCAAATTGATTTAATATTACAGTTTTTAACTGTAATATCTTATTCCATTGCTAATGAGAAACAGCTTATTGAAGTTATGCAAATATATAAATCACAGCTGATTCCCATCTAGGAAGCACACTCAGGTGTTGAGGTACCTTCAATCGCATGATCATATGTTCTAAAAGAGTACTCTTTGGGCTGATATTGTGTGGAAAAGGAACAATATGGAGCAACACAGAAAGAAAGAAAGAAAGAAAGAAAGAAAGAAAGAAAGAAAGAAAGAAAGAAAGAAAGAAAGAAAGAAAGAAAGAAAGAAAGAAAGAAAGAAAGAAAGAAAGAAAGAAAGAAAGAAAGAAAGAAAGAAAGAAAGAAAGAAAGAAAGAAAGAAAGAAAGAAAGAAAGAAAGAAAGAAAGAAAGAAAGAAAGAAAGAAAGAAAGAAAGAAAGAAAGAAAGAAAGAAAGAAAGAAAGAAAGAAAGAAAGAAAGAAAGAAAGAAAGAAAGAAAGAAAGAAAGAAAGAAAGAAAGAAAGAAAGAAAGAAAGAAAGAAAGAAAGAAAGAAAGAAAGAAAGAAAGAAAGAAAGAAAGAAAGAAAGAAAGAAAGAAAGAAAGAAAGAAAGAAAGAAAGAAAGAAAATGAAAGACAGAAAGCCAGAAAGACAAAGAAAGAAAGAAAGACAGAAAAAGACAGAAAGAAAGAAAGAAAGAAAGAAAGAAAGAAAGAAAGAAAGAAAGAAAGAAAGAAAGAAGAAAGAAAGAAAGAAAGAAAGAAAGAAAGAAAGAAAGAAAGAAAGAAAGAAAGAAAGAAAGAAAGAAAGAAAGAAAGAAAGAAAGAAAGAAAGAAAGAAAGAAAGAAAGAAAGAAAGAAAGAAAGAAAGAAAGAAAGAAAGAAAGAAAGAAAGAAAGAAAGAAAGAAAGAAAGAAAGAAAGAAAGAAAGAAAGAAAGAAAGAAAGAAAGAAAGAAAGAAAGAAAGAAAGAAAGAAAGGAGAGGTATTGTCATACAGCCTACCAGTCTAATTTGTATCGTGACATACTTTGTTTCGTGACTTTCAAAAGGAAGGCAGTAGTGTTCTTGTCTTACAGTTACTTTATAATATACTACTATACTCATACTATAAAATAGAATAACAGCTGCAGGCCGTCTTCAACATGTATCATGATTCCTGCATACATTTCATAAGCATGCATTTAATGTATAGTACTTATCTAATGTCTGTGTTGTATTGATAGCCTTAGTAGCATTTCTTTCACATAATGCTTTTAGCAGACAGAAGGAAAAATTCAAGAGAAGAAACAAAATGTTCAAAACAGCATCAATTCTATCTCCGTATTTATACAACCCCCCACCCCCACCCCACCTATCTTAAAGCAGCGAGTAGTGAGCTATGGTGGCCTGTCCCTTTTGGTCTCAAGTTCTCCTTCACCACATTTTCAGTTTTTCCTTATGTCAGCGTACACCACTGGCTCCATCTTGTGGAATGAGTTTGGGTTCTTGATGCCCGAGTGATCCAGCTGGGCGTATATCACCGGTCCCTGTGTGGTTAGTAAATGGATGATAGGAGAGATACGGAAAAGGGGTGGGGGGGAAACAGTGTTAGTAAAAAACATGACAGAGCAGTTCAGCTGTCAAACTAAAATGGCCATAGAATAAAAGCAGGGCTGTCTGATCAAGTAACTCTAACAGCAGATTGTTTGGTGTAAGAAACTTTGCCATCACCCATTTACTGTGGTTAGGAGTATAAACCCCTGTTGGACTTAATGTTTTTGCATTCCAAGTAGGCTTAACATGAATTTAATTGTGCTTTTGTTATTTTGGAGGGGGATTAATCTACACCCAAATTATATAAGAGAATATAGAATTACAGAACGTTTCACCCCATGCAAATATTTACAAATTAACATAAGACTAATAATGAAAACATATACTGCAAAATCATATGGACTGTGAAATAACGGAATGACTTTGTTTACATGACTCCACCTTCCCTTTGTCCCCCATATGAATATGCTGTATTTTTGGAGTATGACATCATGAAGGTAATCCAGCCAGTGAGTATATTTGCTACAAATTAAACCCCAAAATGCATTAATTAAAATGAAACCAAACTGTGCCCTCACACCCACAGGTTTCAAAATAAGATTTCCTGTCAAAACAAATAATTTACGGTTACAAATCTTTCTAGATAACCGGTCCAAATTAGGTCAATTCCAAATAAAATATTATAATTTCCACTGTTGTAAGGCAAGTCATGTTAATTACTTTCAATAATGCAGTGATGTCTAGTGGATATTATCCAGCACAAGCTAGCTAGTGTCATTTTGACCAATTTGTTACCCTACCGAAATGTACAATAGCGCACTCAGGGCAGATACAAAAATCTGTTAAAATATTTTTCAAAACATTATTATTATCAGAGGTCGACTATGACTACATCTTTCACTGCACTGTTATTCAAAACCTACACAGCTTACCGTTAAGAAGATAATTATGTTGTAGGTGATATATTAAACAAAGCAACAAAGATATAGCTTCACAGGACTGGAACGTAACTGCTCAGGAATATCACAATGCAACTCCAAAACAACATCCTTAACATAAGGTGAAATATAAAAAAACCTAAAGAAAAATATATATACATATGTTTAAAACATTCATCCTTTATGCAACACAGCACTTCCATAACACTCAATTTAAAATATTTAAAAACAACACTTCCGCTACTGGAATCAACTGGAAACCAGCTTATAAGTTACCAGGAAAAAAGTAAATGGTCCTGAGTTACAGTTGTGATTTAAATCTGTTTTAAAATATACAGCAAGCTTTCTAAAAATTATCCCTAACACATTGACAAAGCATGAAACATGTTGTAAAGGTTATTGGGTAGGTATTGCAAAATTCAGAGACTTACTCAAGACTCAGTAATCGCTACCAATAGTGTTTCTAATGTGCCTCTGGGTTTGATATCTGTCATTGATATTTGCATGTTTTATTATCGTTGTTCCACACCGAAATTAGTGTTTAATCAAGGACTACAAGTGGGCTTTTTCTAACAGTTTTCTCCAGGGTGCAATTTCTACCGACAACAGGGCACTAACTTTAAGAATCAAATCCAAGTTGAAATTCCTCCTCAAAAATTTGACATGGGATAAAAACACCCCAAGGCACAAACAACGGCAAAGTACAGCACACCTTCTTGTCTTGGTTGACACAGGAATGTGGAGGTGGCTTTTCCCCAACCATCAAAGATCTGCCCCAGCATGTCCCCTAACGTGATTAGGGAGAGGCCCAACTCATTACCATCCCTCACTAGATCAGCAAACATAACTAGTTGACCACAAACAGCACTGTGACAAACAAAGTATGGTTTTGCTCAGACAGAGGCTGCCAATATTCGTGTTTGATAATGGAAATGTTCCCTTTAAAAGGGGAATAACAACAAATACAAACCCGCTTCCAGAAAAGCTGGGACGCAGTGTAAAATGTAAATAAAATCAGATTGAAATAATGTGCAAATCATTTAAACCCTATATTCAATAGAAAATAGTAAAAAGACATATCAAATGTTGAAACTGAGACAATTTCTTGAAAAATATGCCCACTTTGAATTAGATGCTAGACGTTTAAAAAATGTTGGGACAGAAGCAACAAAAGATTGGAACGGTGGTGTAATGCTAAAAAACTAAACTTGGTGGAATATCACAACTAATCAGGTCAATTGGCAACAGGTCAGTAAAATGATTGGGTATTAAAACATTCCAGTGAGGATGTGAGGGGTTCACCACTATGTGAAAGACTGTGTGGGCAAATAGTGCAACAATCTAAGAATAATGTTTCTCAACATAAACTTGCAAAGAGTTTGGGGATCCCATCATCTACGATACATAATATAATTAAAAGATTCAGGGAATCTGCAGAAATCTCTGTATACAAGGGATGAGGCCAAAAGACAATATTGGATGACCATGATCTTCAGGCCTTCAGGCAGCACTGCATTAAAAACAGACATGATTATGTAGTGGAAATCACTGCATGGGCTCAGGAAAACATCCAAAGGCGAAGTGGAAACCTGTCCTGTGATAAAATTAGAAATTTATTTTGGGGAATCATGGATAATGTGCATCCTCCGGACTAAAGAGGAGAGGGACCATCCATCATCTTATCAGTGCACAGTGCAAAAGCCAGCATCTGTGATGGTATGGGGGTGCATTAGTGTACATGGCATGTGGCATGTACATCTGTCAACGCACCATAAATGCTAATATATATATGATGAGTGGTACTTTGATGATGAGTGGTACCAAGACATTTCTCAGTTTCAACATATGATGTTGTCTTTGAACTATTTTCAATTACATATAGGGGTAAATGATTTGCACATCATTGCATTCTGTATTTATTAGCATTTTACAGTGTCCCAACTATTTGGAAACAAGGTTGTATATTAAATATACTTACGGTAATTGTCGGACTGTCTCTCTATGCACACAACCCCCTCACACAGGGCAACCATGATCGAGATGGCGCAAGTACAGTGTAATTTTTTAAATAACGATTGTCAATGTAAAGAACTAATGTACCATCACAGCAAAAACACAAAATTGGGGAACCCATACATGCCATATGCTTTTAAAACAGTACATGCCATATGCTTTATTTGGGATAAATATCAGTCACGGTTTTTAAAGTTTACCTATTCTAACCTTTCCTCCAAAGACTAATCATTAGCTTGTGTAATAAGGTCAATTACATTTTGTTGTGTCATAGACCTAATTTAAAATGGTTTTAATATATTTTATTGCCATCAACACACATGAAACAAAAACAAGTTTATAAATGTGTGCATATTTATAGAAAATAAACCAACAAAATAACTAATTATTTTATTTAATTGTATTCAGACCTTTTGCCAAAACACTCCAAATTCATTCTCTGGTCTAATGAGATACATACTGTACTTTGGCCTGAATGTCAAGCAGTATGTCTGGCAAAAACAAAGTACCACTCATCAACTGGCTAATACCATCCTTATTGTGGTGAACATCTTGCTATAGGGATGCTTCTCAGCCGCAGGGATTGGGACACTGGTAAGAATTGAAGGATGCATGAACAGAGAAAAATAATCAAAGATTATTTAACAAATCTTATCCAGAGCACACAGGAACTAAAATTGGGGCAAATATTCACCTTTCAGTACGACAATGACCCAAAGCACAGCTGGAGTGGCTTCAGGACAAGTCTGTGAATGTTCTTGTGTGGCTTAGCCAAAGCCTGGATTTGAACCCAAACACCTATGAGACCTAGAGATTGCAGTTAACCAATGCTCCTGATCCAATCAGACTAAACTTGAGAGGATTTGCAAGGAAGAATGGGAGGAACTGCCCAAATACTGGTGTGCCAAGAATGTAGCATCATATCCGAGGATACTTAAAGCTGTGATCGCTGCCAAGGAAGCTTTTACAAAGCACTGAATAAAGGGTTCAGAATACTTGCTTACTTCAGATATTTCAGTTTTTCATTTTCAATAAATTGGCAAATAATTTTTTATTGCTTTGTCATTGTGAGTAGATTGATGGCAAAAACATATGATGTCTATGACATGACATAAAATGTGGAGAAAGTGAAGGGATCTGAATCCAAAGGCACTGTGTATAGCGGGATGTTTCCAGGGTTGAGGTGACTTACCTTTTTCTTTTTACAATACATTTTCGGATTGAGCAAAACTGTTTCAGTTTAATCTTATCTGACCAGAACCAAACAGAAATGCAGAAAATATATATTAGCTCAGCCTGAAACCATATGTGGTAGCCTGGCAGGCTGTCAAATCCTTATGGAATTGTCAAACTGACAGCAAAACAGTTGGCATTAGTAAAAATAGATCTAGGTAAGGGTACTGCAGCACATCTCAACTCTAGCCAGCTAGTGGATTCCACTCGCCCTGTACGTGTACCCTGGGTTGGCAGTGGGTGCAGAGGGTCGGTTTGATTCACTCACTGTAGCTCCTACCTGGACCGGGGCAGAGGGACTGCTACATCTGGAGCCTTCCGAGCTGGGCTCTTTCTTCCCCCCAGGGCGTGTGGCGTGGGAGCTCACACTCTCCACTGAGATGCAGCTAGTATTTGCACCGATGGAGGGTTTTGTGATATGCAGAGGAGGGTTTGTTTTGTGCAGTTCAGGAAGCGTTGGCACACAAAGAAATGAGTGACATGGACACAAGGACAAAGACACCAGAAGACAGACAAAAATGCAAATGAGACAAGCAGATCAGCTATGGAGAACATTTTGATGACAGCCCCAAGTGGCTGGGGTGACAGACATCAGACATAGACAGTGGACAGAAAGATGGACAATCATAAAATGCAAAAATGACATCCTACAGGAAAAGCATTAAATTACAATACCCTCCAGAATGTATGGACATTTTGGTAAGGATATACAAAAAGGATGCAAAAATATATAATTATCATCCATCAGCTTGATCTTATGCACAACATATTCAATTTCAAATTACATCTTCAAGACTTGTATGTTTCAGTACAGAGTTTGCTAAATATCATTGGAACTTTGGTCTATGGTCAGATGATACAAGAATAGTGCGTTTTAGCCACAAATACCAGATGCTGGTACGGTGTACAAAAAATTGGCACGCAGAAAAAACATCTAGAATGTGAAGTATGGAGTATGATGTTGTGCGTCAGTTTTGCTTCCAAAGGCCTTGGGAATCTGGTTAAGTTAGAATCGTATCAGGACATTTTGATCAAAATTCTGCCAGGCTCTGCTCTGCTATACAGCTGGATTTTTGTTAGATTTTTCTGCCAGGCAATGATCCAAAGTAGTGTCAGCTAAATGTCTTAAACATTTTAATATTCACTTTTATTCAGCACTAAAATGTACTGTACTAGTTATTATAGAAATGTGTCATAAGATTATTATGCATAGAAATGTTAAAAATATTGTTTTAACAGATTTCTTTACATTTGTATTTCAAAATTATAAAACGCTTTCCACTCTCAACTTAATCTCTGAACAAAAACCCCTTTCCTCTCAAAAAGTTTAAGGAAAAAAAATAAATAGTTTATATAGAAAGTTCTGGGAGATCTTTCCAAGGATGCCCTGCAGTAATTCTGCAGACTCCTAGAGGGCCCCCAACCCAGAGCTGAATAGCCCTGATTCAAAGCACTGCTCCATATTAACACAAAAATGGCTAGCTGACTGCACATTCAAGCATCTGCAATGGCCATCACAGTACCCTGACACAATCATACTGAAAGCATGGGTGGTAAGCTGAAGAAGAGTCCACAAGCATGAGCCAAGACTCTGAATGATCTGGAGAGATTCTGCATGGATAAATGGTCTCAGATTCCTTCTACTGTGTTCTCCCACCTCAACCAACATCATAGAAGACTCAGTGCTGTTCATCTGGAAAACAGCTGAACAATGTACTAAATGCAGTGGTGCCAATTAAAGTATAGATAAAACATATTTCTTTAAACAATGAAACCTCAATTCAAGGTTAGATTTCTCTCAAATTCTGAATATAAGATCAAGCTGATAATTATTTTATAAATTATTCTGGAGGGCACTGTAACTAAAAAAAACATCTAATAAAAAAGGGCTTTTTGGTTTAATAACATATACAAGATAAGAGAACAAATAAAGAAGTGAATTAGGGAGAGAAACCCTTAAAGATGTGAATTAGTCCCAACCCTTAAAGATAGGGGTTACATATGTAGCCTACAGCTTTATAGATCAATGTTGTATACATTGAGAACAAACCAGTGTCAGGCAGTGATTCCCTAAACACTGAAAAGCAATACATGGATGTATCTGAAATAGCACTGGTCAACACATGTTGTTCACTTTCAATAAAGGTCAGTGGGCCAATCCTAAATGAACAGCTACACCTTACACCCAAAGCACTTGTGGAGACCTAATCAAATAATCTCAGATCCCCACAAATATATAAGGGACAGGATTGGGACAGTTTGGTTAATCCAATGTAGCTAAAAACTAATCTAGGGTTGTTTATTTTGTTAGAGGAGAATGTGTATGTTGTTCAAAAGGTAAAGTTAGAGGAAATAGGAGAGGATATGTGCCAGAAGGGGGAGCAGTTAATGGTGATGCTGCTAGTGGATGAGTGAGGTGAGTGGCAGACAACAACATGAATGTTAGATGAAAAGCCAAGCTTAACAGTGCACGTTTTTTTTATCTGCCACTGTGGGCACTGATAGACAGGAGACCTTGGAAAGCCACATCAATCGTCTTTCTACATTTTTGTCAATTCCTGTTGTGGATTTAGTTAATAATGTCTTTATTCGTCATGGTTTTGAATTGACTAGGAGATGTACTGAAAGTTATTTTGGCCTTGATAATATGATGAAAAAAGTTTCACCTCGACATGCACTAATTAAGTGATTATCACCGTCTCCTGTCTCTCATAAACCAGATACACTCATTTTAACTAAACAGATCTGACACCCACTAGGTCAGTAAGTATGGTGAAAGGGTATTTACAAGTAGCACAGGAACCACACACAGAAAACACGCAAAATTCAAGGTGTGTCGTTATTTCGAAAGATTGTTATTGTATAATTCCAAGAGAGGACAAGAGCCAATCACAGCCATAGAAACTCCAACTCTCGATCCCATGCAGCAGCATTTGGACTGAATGTTAGGGTGTTTGATTAAGACTGTGTGTTTGCATGTGACTCAGAGACATGCCAGGGGAAGGTAAGGAATGAGAGTGAAAGTGAAATTCAGACAGGACCCACACCAAACGGCCTAAGACATTTTTTCATTTTCAAGTAAAACCCCATTCACCACAAGAGGTCATTTCAGAAAAAAAACACTGCTATGAACAACTGATGCATAATGAAACCTGATTGACCTTGTCAAGAATCTACTAGTCTTCCATCACAACAAAAAATTGAGAAATGTCCTCCGTTGGGTTTATTCAATCAAGTTTTTTTTAAATGATCCACAGATAGTGCTGAGAGAATCAAAAAGGTAAGTCAACTTATAAATGCACTATTAAAGCCATGGCCTACCCCGACGATAAGACATGAGAGGATGCCTTACCCTTCGTATTCATGGCTGGATTTATGCCTCTTGATGATCAGGCAGGTAACCACTGCAATGAGGATGAGCCCGATGACAGCACCGCACACGGCGCCTACTATGACAGCTGCGTTGTTCTTAGGGAGAGACTCTGGAAAACAACATCAAAATTACACTACAAATTCGCAGCTCTGCCAAATGCTGCCAGTTAAATGTTTGAGATGTTAAATCAGTGTTAAAATGATAGTTAACGTGTTTTGTCAAATCCTGGTCAGTAAAATACGGAGGGAAAGAAAAATAATTTTGGAGAGGATTTTTTTGGATTGTGTGTGAAGGCCCATGGTGACACAATCCACCATAAACCCTTGTTTATAGATATTATACAGTGCTCTCCACTAATATTGGCACCCATGATGAATATGAACAAAACTGGCAGTGGAAAAAATATCTTTGCTGTTTATCCACTTGGTCTTCCATTCAAAACATTCACAAAAATCAAACCATTAATATAATTAAAATGATTGAAAAATATGCAGTGCAGTTGTCTCTTAATTTTGTCCGGAGCTGTATATACATAGGTGCATCTAAAAAAATAATAATATAGTGGAAACGTTTTTTCCCACATTTTTTTCTGTAATTCAAATAAAAACGTGACACCTTCATATATTCTAAATTCATTAAACAAAGTGGAAAATGTAAAGCCATTTTGGTTTTATTCTTGATGATTACCATTTATAGCTCATGGAAATAAAAAATCCAGCACCTCAAAATATTAGAATAAAAAATGTACAATACAGAAATATTGATCTGAGAAGAGTTCTAATCAGCTAATGAACTCCCTGAACCTTCAATCTCTGAGTCTGGTTCAGTACACACAACCACAACCATGGGGAAGAATGCTGACTTGACCATTGTCAAGCCATAGAAGGTCATTGCTAAAAGGGCTTGCTGTTCGCAGAGTGCTGTATCAAAGCATATTCATGGAAACTTGACTGGAAGGGAAAAGTATAGTAGGAAAAGGTGCACAAGCAAAAGGGATGAACGCAGCCTTGAGGGAATTGTCAATTGAAGAACTTGGGGGAGTTTCACAAGGAATGGACTGAGGCTGGAGTTACTGCATCGACAGCCATGAGAATCTATGGGGTACTGTCAAGAGGAAAATGAGATACACCAGACCCAACAACATAAATGATCTGAAGGCCGCTATCAAAGCAACCTGGGCTTCCATAACACCACAGCAGTACAACAGGCTGATTGTCACCATGCCAAGCTGCATTGATGCAATAATTCATACAAAAGGAGTGCATAAATTAACAAACTTAGGAAAGCTTTACAGGTGTTTTGAGTTAATTAACTGATTAGAGCTATTCTCAGTATTTGATAACCTGCAAAATCGGCAGGTTTTCTCACTTACAAAGCATGTAGAAGTCTGTAATTTTTATCATAGGTACTCTTCAACTGTGAGTGACGGAATCTAAAACAAAAATCCAGAAGATCACATTGTATGATTTTTAAGTCATTCATTTGCATTTTATTGCATGACATAAGTATTTGATACATCAGAAAAGCAGAACTTAGAACTTAATATTTGGTACAGAAACCTTTGTTTGCAATTACAGAGATCATACGTTTCCTGTAGTTTTTGACCAGTTTTGCAAACACTACAGCAGGGATTTTGGCCCACTCCTCTATACAGACCTTCTCCAGATCCTTCAGGTTTCGGGCCTGTTGCTGGGCAATACGGACTTCCAGCTCCCTCCAAAGATTTTCTATTGGGTTTAGGTCTGGAGACTGGCTAGGCCACTCCAGGACCTTGAGATGCTTCTTACGGAGCCACTCCTTGTCCCCTGGCTGTGTGTTTCGGGTCGTTGTCATGCTGGAAGACCCAGCCACGACCCATCTTCAATGCTCTTACTGAGGGAAGGAGGTTGTTGGCCAAAATCTCACGATACATGGCCTCATCCATCCTCCCCTCAATACGGTGCAGTTGTCCTGTCCCCTTTGCAGAAAAGCATCCCCAAAGAATGATGTTTCCACCTCCATGGTTCACGGTTGGGACGGTGTTCATGGGGTTGTACTCATCCTTCTTTTTCCTCCAAACACGGCGAGCAGAGTTTAGATCAAAAAGCCCTATTTTTGTCTCATCAGACCACATGACCTTCTCCCATTCCTCCTCTGGATCATCCAGATGGTCATTGGCAAATTTCAGACAGGCCTGGACCTTTTAATCCATGACGGCATAGTGTGTAACTAATGGTTTTCTTTGAGACTGTGGTCCCAGCTCTCTTCAGGGCATTGACAAGGTCCTGCCGTGTAGTTCTGGGCTGATCCCTCACCTTCCTCATGATCATTGATGCCCCACGAGGTGAGATCTTGCATGGAGCCCCAGACCAAGCTGCTTGCCTATTGTCCTGTAGCCCATCCCAGCCTTGTGCAGGTCTACAATTTTATCCCTGATGTCCTTACACAGCTCTCTGGTCTTGGCCATTGTGGAGAGGTTGGAGTCTGTTTGATTGAGTGTGTGGACAGGTGTCTTTTATAAAGGTAACGAGTTCAAACAGGTGCAGTTAATACAGGTAATGAGTGGAGAACAGGAGGGCTCCTTAAACAAAAACTAACAGGTCTGTGAGAGCCGGAATTCTTACTGGTTGCAAATTAATTATTACAAAATCATACAATGAGATTTTCTGGATTTTTGTTTTAGATTCCGTCTCTCACAGTTGAAGTGCACCTATGATAAAAATTACAGACCTCTACATGCTTTGTAAGTAGAAAAACCTGAAAAATCGGCAGTGTATCAAATAAGTTCTTTCCACTGTATATTCCTACAGTACCAGTCTTAACATTGGCCACACTTACCCATTCACGTGAACAGGCAAGTGTACAAACTATATTGAAAAACATAGATGACCCAGTTGGTGACGCTGACTTTGTTCCAAGATGTGTGACTGATTATCCAGATTTACCAGCTCTCTAAAGAGTAACTTGCCATCTTAAATTAAAAAGCCACTATTTTTGTTTAAGCTAGCATAAGTCACAACAAGGAATCGTCTCCAATCAGATATTTACTGATAGCCCTCTTAGATGTAAGAAGGCTGTTGCACATTGCAGCTATTGTAGACCTTGTGACCACTTGGTGCTTGTCTTACCACACCTCATGCTGTGCTTTGATGCTGTGGAGAAGAAATTGCTTATAAAAGTCAAAAAGGTGAGTAGAAGGTGTTGCAAACTGATTGCCTACACCGAGTTCTCTGCAGATAATTAGTTATTGTGTCTGAGTGCAAACCAAGCACCTATATGTATCGGAGACATAGTTAGGTGGAGCCCTACTCTGTTGAGGACTTTTCTGCTGGCAATGCAGCTTTCTCTAGAGGTCGCATGTTGAAAATGCTAATTAAGCTAACACCAGCTGGGACAGTAAATAATAGCTTATTGTGGAAAATGACACCGATGGCCTTCAAACACAAATCAAGGTTAAGGGGAATTTCATCCAAGTCCCATTTTTGAAATAAAATTATTCCTTTGGCTTAATGGGCAGTTCTACCTGAAAAGTGGTTGGAGGAGTGATAAGTGATCTGTTGTGATTCAATTTAGAAATGTACCTTTAATAACAACCTTCAGCTGTGTCTGAACGGCAGTGACGGATATGTCTGGTGGGTTCATAACAGTACAGGAGTAAGTGCCGTTGTCGTTGAACTGCGCCTCCATTAAATGGATTGAGGCATCTTTTTTGTTCAGGTCTCCCGCCCATTTCAGTCGGTCTTTGAATTGAGCCACGCTCCCCGGGTAGTGGTTCCCATTAGCGAAGTGGAAAATCTAAAACAAACAAACAAAAAAGAAAAATTCACATTAGGTTGCTCTGAATAACTGTCTGGGTTACTACTGGGTGCTTTACCTAAACAACTGCAAAACTGTTTTGCTTGCCCGTTAGCCTACGGTTTGTTTTGTTCATATCTGCTACTGTATCAAACTAACCGTTGATTTGTTTAGCCTTCACTTAACAGACGGATATCCTCAACAGTGATATCCGTCTACGCTGATGGATACAAGCAAAACTCTGATGGACACAAGTGCAATTCACCTTCAGAAAATGGGCTGAGGTAAATATTTTCCTCACATAACCACATCAGATCCTGGGTTATGTTCATTATAAAAAACGTTTTTTTTATGAAACCAGTCTAGTTTGCTTGGAGCCTAATGAAAACAAACCCATTTCCTGTCTAAATTCTTACCTAAGAGACACACGGTATAGTTCACCCTGAAGGAGAGACAATTGAATTCAAAGCTTAAGTTTGGAGAAACATGAAAAGGAAGGACGCAGGTGGTCAGGAAGAAGTGGCCAACAACATAACACAATCCTCCTCAGGCTGCTTTCCTTCCATTTGACCAGTCACACACACACCCTAACTCTTCAGTGGCAGTGGGTCTAAATAATAACAGGAAACATTTTGTTTTAGAAGTCTCCTTGTGAAAGATCTGAGAGAAAGCATTTGGGAGTTCTTTATGGGCCCAAAAAAAGAAATAACTCACGGAAACTCCGCTTCCCGCGTCGGATCCAGCCGGGCTAAAAGACCACGTGACTGTGGCCGCGCTGCTGACCACTTCACTGGACTTAAAGGAACACTTGAGGATTCCTGTGGTGCCATTCTCAACCAGTACCTCCGTTGGGGCATACAACTCAATTGCCACTGTTAGATTTGTACCTGTTGAAAAAAGAACCAATATTCAAGGTATGTTTAAGAAGCTGGGAAAGTATTTGGGCTCTATAGGTACCTAATAGCCAACACACTGTATAGCTGCTAGGCCTAATAGCCCAGGAGCCATTAGTCAATGAGCCAAACTCCAAAATCTAAATAGGCAGGTATACCACTGTTCCTCAGTAATTACCACTAACGGTGGTAATTAGAATTGTTCAGTTACATATATAAGAAACAGTTACATATATTTTATCTTTATAGGTCCTGTAAATTAGAGACACTTACCTCATTACTATTATCATTACTGTTAACATTGTGTTCAATCAAAAAAACATCTTGAATCCTATACATACAAATAAATACATAAATATTGGTTTCCTTTTACTGTAATATACAAACTGATGTGCCTAAACAGACTACTAGGCTATAAACAGATTTGCATGCAATGGTCAGGTTCCTCTAAAGAACACGTCAGTTTGACGTCGCAACCTCAGTCATCTCTTATTTATTGGATTAAGGTGAGCAAAAAAGTTATTTATATCTGCCTTTCCTGTTGAGAGCACAGTCTCCTTGCTTTGAAATGCATGCAGCTCGTTCAACTAAGGAACCCAGGTGGGCATTGGCTCAACGATGCATCAGTTGACTTCGGAATCGCGCCTAGCAGTCTGAATATTCATTATCTAATATGGCGGTCCATTTAAGTCGGCCAGGGTACTCACTGTCTGCTACTCCGCTGGTCATCTTAGCATGCGGTTGCTAAAACCACCCACCACCCCAGCCTCCACCTGTTGGTTCGGTTTCCTTCTTTGGGGGGGATTGGTACTGTGTACCTTGCTCATTGCCATCGGTATTGCTATTATAACATTACAATGTTAATGTTAGTAGTATGCATCATCAGAACCTAACGCCAATACATGTATATTATTGAGCATTGCTTCTCTAATATATGGTTAAACAAAGATGTGGTGTTTCCTGTCAGAATTTGTCTTTTTGGCAGGTTGTACTCCATGGGATAAAATTCATATTTTGGCCCATCAGCCACAACATTTATCACAGAAATGACTGTTTAGTCTTGTTGGCTTTCTAGGTAGCATTACTAAATCGAGCTGCAATCGAGCAAAAAAATTCCTCTAATTAAAGTAAAAAAGCAGCCAACCAAAAAGTAGCCAATACTGTCCTGTCCATATTATGACAAGAACAACTCAAATAAACAAATAGAAGCACAGTCTGTCATTATTTTATATCATTATATTAAGACATGCAGGTCAGTCAATCCAGAAAATTTCAAGAACTTTGAACGTTTCTTTAAGTGCAGTTGCAAAAACCATTAAGCGCTACGATGAAACTGTCTCTTGAGAAGACTGTCACAAGAAAGGAAGACCCAGAGTTATCTCAGCAGCAGGAGGAAATATTTATTAGAGTTACCAGCCTCAGAAAATTGGCAATTAACTGCACTTCAGACAGCAGCACAAATAAATGTGTCACAGAGTTTCAGTAACAGACACATCTCAGCATTAACTGTTCAAGGGAGACTGTGTGAAACCAGCCTTCATGGTCGAATTGCTGCAAAGAAACCTCCACCAAAGGACACCAATAAACACGGGACTTTAGACTGGTGGAAATCTTTCCTTCTGTTGGAAAATCTTCATTCCAACTGCCATGTCTTTGTGAGATCCGAGTGGGTGAACGGATAACCTCCACATGTGTGGTTCCCACCATGAAGCATGGAGGTGTTGTGGGGGTGCTTTGCAGGTGACACCGTGTGATTTATTTACAATTCAAAGCACACTCAACAAGCATGGCTAACAAAACATTCTGCAGTGATG
Source organism: Esox lucius (assembly GCF_011004845.1). Lineage (NCBI taxonomy): Eukaryota > Metazoa > Chordata > Actinopteri > Esociformes > Esocidae > Esox > Esox lucius. The sequence goes on from NC_047575.1 coordinate 27,952,163, forward strand.
CACGATCCCATCTGGTAAGCGCTTAGTGGGACTATAATTTGTTTTTCAAAAGGACAAGGACCCCAAACACACCTCCACAATCACACAACCTAAACCCAATTAGGATGATTTGGGTTGCGTTGGACCGCAGAGTGGAGGAAAAGCAGCCAAGAAGTGCTAAGCATACATGGGAACTACTTCAAGACTGTTGGAAAATAATTCCAGGGGATTGCCCACACAACATGATTCGTGTGTGGCTGTGTGTTAACAAGCAGGTGACTACCTAATAAAATGGCCGGTGAGTGTATCATGGAAACACTTGGAAAAAAAACAGAAATCTGACATGGTCTTTACAGACTAAAATTGTCAAACTTGGGGGAGGGGAGTACAGAAAGTGTAACTTCTACACGTTTATTAGTAACTTAAATTTCTGTCTGTGGAAGTGCCATAGATCGGAGGTCAACAGTGTGGCATATACTCCCTTACATTCTGCCATTTCTACAACCAGGACTGGGGCAGGGTGTAAGGCCTGTTTCAGGGAGGTTTCTAGAGACAATACGTCATAGTAGGTTTTGATATTATTAAATATGATACTCCTTTATTTCCTCTTACCACAAAAGCCACTGATCCAACAGCCAAACCGTGGGTTAATACTACAACAAGTCTGGTGGCACAATTACTCAGCTGTAGAGCTGTTCGGTTGTCATAGGAAAGACACGCAGCCTAATTTATCTGTTAAAAATATTTAACATGACATATGATGTTTTCTATATATTTTCAATAAATTATTCTAGAATCCGAATGTTTCACTGTATATCTGCCAACTGGGATTTAGATAGGGAAAAATATCTCACCAGAAACAAAACTTAACACGAGCTTCCTACATACAGTGGATATAAAAAGTCTACACACCCCTGTTAAAATGCCAGGTTTTTTCCACTTTTAATGTGACCTATAATGTGAACAATTCAATTGAAAAACAAACTGAAATCTTCGGGGGGGGGGGGGGTGAAAAATAAAAACCTTACAATAACCTGGTAGCACAAGTGTGCTCACCCTCTTATAACTGGGAATGTGGCTGTTTCAGAATCAAATTCAAATTCATGTTAAATGGAAGTCATTACACACCTGCCATCATTTAAAGTGACTCTGATTAATAATAAATAAAGTTCAGCTGTTACAGTAGGATTTTCCTGACATTTTCTTAGTTGCATCTCAGTGCAAACTCCATGGTCCGCAGAGAGCTTTCAAAGCATCAGAGGGATCTCATTGTAGAAAGAAATCAGTCAAGAGAAGGGTAAAAAAAAAATCTAAAGCATTAGATATACCATGGAACACAGTGAAGACAGTCATCATCAAGTGGAAAAAATATGTCACAACAGAGACATTACCAAGAACTGGATGTCCCTCCAAAATTGATAAAAAGACGAGAAGAAAACTGGTCAGGGAGGCTTCCAAGAAGCCTACAGCAACATTAAAGGAACTGCAGGAATTTTCTGACAAGTACTGGCTGTGTGCTACACGTGACAACAACCTCCCATATTCTTCATATGAACGGGCTATGGGTTAGGGTGGTAAGACGGAAGCCTTTTCTTACAAAGAAAAACATCCAGGCCCGGCTGAAGTTTGCAAAAACAAACATCAAGTCCCCCAAAAGCACATGGAAAAATTTGTTATGGTCTGATGAAACCAAGGTTGAACTTTTTGGCCATAATTCCAAAAGGTACGTTTGGTGCAAAAACAAAACAGCACATCACCCAAAGAACACCATACCCATAGTGAAGCATGGTGGTGGCATCATCATGCTTTGGGGCTGTTTTTCTTCAGCTGGAACCCTTAGTCAGGGTGGAGGGAATTATGAACAGTTCCAAATACAAGGCAATTTTGGCACAAAACCGTCAGGCGTCCGTTAGAAAGCTGAAGATGAAGTTCATCTTTCAGCACGACAACGACCCAAAGCACACACCCAAATCCACAAAAGCATGGCTTCACCAGAAGAACATTAATATTTTAGAATGGCCCAGCCAGAGCCCAGACCTGAATCCAATTGAACATCTGTGGGGGGATCTGAAGAGGGCTGAACACCTTGTTAGTATTCAAACACCTATAACAATGAGCAGTTACACTACTCTGTGCCGAGATTAAAAACTAGTCAAGTCAACCAGCAGCCTACAAGACTTTCTAACAATCAGCAGTCTGCCCTGTTTAAGAGGACAATTGATGAGCTATCTGTCAACCCTACTACCGGTAAACACTTTCAGTCAGTCCACATGTTTTTTGGAGGGCCTTCGCACTTAAGAAGACAGAAAAGCAGAGGTGCTCAACACCAGCAGCTGATATTATTTAATTACTTCTACAGGGTCTATGACAATATGTTTATATAATGCATTGTTTTTTGCTTACTTACGTTCACTTTTTGTTAGAATGTGACATACTTATTTGCAAGGCTAGTAAATAAAAAATTTGACTGAATTTATGTCTTCACACAAATTATTTGGAAAGGGATGTGCTAATAAATTTTTTAAAAATAACAGCAAATAAATCAACATTAAGTGGAGGCAGTCAGTAGGCGGCTGCTGGGAAAGAATCTTCACAACAAAATAAACAAAGTTTGATCGTTATAGTGATGTGGTTTTACTTTTCAGTATACTATTGAGTGCAATGGACAAGTTCATGCATGAAGCTGGGCCATGTTTACTAGAGCAAGGATAGATTCTGCAGATAGTGTAAAACATGATCATAGACCTACGCCCAATATCAACAGGGGATGATGACAGGTTTTAAAAGATGACTTGGTATTTAGCATGTCAGCAGTTTCAAGCTACTAAGGCTATAGCCAACATGCATATTTTCATCAGAATAACTTGATTCATGTCAGAATAATCTAATGAATACTTGATTACCAAAATAGTGATTACAGACAGCCCTAGTTGACACAAATACTTGAACAGTACTCATGCAGTTTTCATGCAACCTGAAGTCAGAAACTCAACAAAAAAAATAACCGTGTCTCCTATGCATTCAAGAGGCCCTTCACATCAAACTCTGACCTCTTGACTACATTACCCCAGAGCATGAGATGAGGCATGCCAGCTTTTTGCGAGTTAGTTGAAATAAAGGCATTCAGACAACAAATGTTTTAACTTGGGTTTTTGACTCATTTCAACTTCTTGGTACACATCTGACAACATATCTTGTCTTTTACAAGACACCAGGTCAGAGAGAAAAAATAAAGAATGCAATGAGTGACAAACATGCTGACCTTGCAGAATGAAAACCAATACAGCTGGACACTATCCCTGAATGCCTACGATTTTAAAACACAGCATTAAAGAAATGGAAACCAAGTCCTTTGGAAATGATATTGTTGAATCTCAAAAGTGCTGAGTATGTGTGACATTTAGTTGCATTACCTAAGCAAACTCTTCAACCTGTACACAGAATAGGAATCCATCATATTAAGCAATTATGTGATTTACTGTTATGCCAAAACAAAAGATTCAGAATTTCTTACGCTTAAAAGGTCCATAAATATGTCAACAATACACGAAACGTTTCACAACAACGGGCGTCTGTGATATGTGAGAATTTATCTTTGGTTTGGGCTCATAGGTTACCATCCCTAGCCAGCAAGCTATGGGATACCTACCAAGCTAGGAAGCTAACAAACTTAACGTAAAGCAAACCTGACTATACATTAGGTATGTAGCTAACTGTATGAATACACACATTAACATCACATAACGTTTACTGGAAATAAGAATAGTGGCCATAGCCCCTAGTTACGCATTAGTATTACCTAAAGTCATATCGTCTGTAGCTAGCTAGCCTCCTTGCTATAATAAGCTAATGTTTATTTTTCTCGCAGCAAGCTAGCTAGTACTAGGCATGTAAATTCCGTTATGTCCTGGCTACATGTAGCTCCCAAGACTAGCTATCAACTAGCAATCCGATTGTAATCTGATTCTTTGAAAATATAGGCAATACTCACCGAAAATAAGACATAGCGTTATTCCACATAAAACAATACAATTGCATGACGGACTTGTCCGTCTTAGCTCCATAACTTAAAATGTATCAATATTCCCCCTCCTTGTTTTTCATCCAACGTTAAACAGCGTCCAGCTGTTCATCCACTACACCCTTTTCCTGTCAGGAACAGGAACACTAACCGATGCAATATGATCTGGGTCATGGTTAGAAGAGATACAGCTCATGTCGAAGTGGCGTCATACTCTCGCTCTCAACTCTACGTTACATCCGACAGTTGTACTCGTTTCCTGATTAATATTGTAGCACGTTCTTCATTCTAGCTTGTCACACCAATAGCCGGGAAATATTAAAATGTCTCAAAAAGTCAGGGTTTATTATTTTCGTTGAACGATGCATATCCCATGGGATTCATAATGTCGATGTGAATGACCGGAGCACTGTGGTGTTACCCGAACTTGGTTGTACTCCAGTAGCTAGCACTCCTCTGAATAGGCAGAAGGGTTGCGCAGCAGTTGTTTCGACTTCGCCAGTGGAATCTAACTTTTTTTTTATTCAGGACTTTATTTCAAGTAAGATAGTAATTAATAGGAAAAATGACTTTGAAAACATTATTGGGACTAACCACATGGATTTCAGGGTAGCGTCATGCTTGCAACATTAGAGATTCCGTAGCAACAATAAGATTTACGGTTTTCGGATTTTGCCTTCAAAATACAAGTCCTCGGTAAAACGCGATTTTAATCATATTAAATGTATCGATTTTGACACTTCGCTTAGTGTATATTATACAAATGTATTGAAGGAAATGTTCAGGAGAGTGGAAAAAGTAATTCTATGCAAAAATATCAAGGGCCACTGTGTATTTGCAATTGTTGATGGCATTTTACTCCAACCATCCTACATCCTATTGGCCACAATGTAACTCAAAGGATATTAAATAAATATTGGCCTGTACAGAAAATACTATTCTATACGCCGCGGTGAATGTATTGTAGGAATTGTTCAGGAGAGTGGATAGAGTAATTATATGCAAAAAAATCAAGGGTCACTGTGTATTTGCAAATGTTGCTGCCATTTTACTCCACCCATCCCATTGGGCACAATGTAACTCAATGGATATGAAATATATATTGACTCATACAGAAAAAAACTGTTCTATATGCCACAGTGAATGTATTGTAGGAAATGTTCAGGAGAGTGGATAGAGTAATTATATGCAAAATAATCAAGGGTCACTGTGTATTTGCAAATGTTGCTGTCATTTTACTTTATCCATACCATTGGCCACATTCTAAATTGCTGAATAGCCTTCAATTTAGATCCATTATTCCTTTTGTTGGCCATTACTTAACAATTCAGCCACAGTTCTAATGTAGTTGTCAATGACTTATATTAACTGGTCATTAGCCTGTACCACCTTTAGAGATATGGGTCAGTCCAAAAGACTGTTTACAGTTTTATTTTAGATAAGCAAAATAATTTTTACACCAAAATCAATTTCAAAGTATTACATACTAGAACAACTCTATTAGAAGGATATATTTTATTACAACTACATTCCAACCATAGCTTAATTTGAGGAAAAAATATGTATTTGTCCTTATATTGAAAGATAAATGTTTTAATTGAGAAGTATGAAGGCTTGTATTGTACAATGAGGGAAACACATATTTGATCCCCTGCTGATTTTGTACAAAAGACACCTGTCCACAGAAGCAATCAATCAATCAGATTCCAAACTCTCCACCATGGCCAAGACCATAGAGCTGTCCAAGGATGTCAGGGACAAGATTGTAGACCTACACAAGGCTGGAATGGGCTACAAGACCATCGCCAAGCAGCTTGGTGAGAAGGTGACAAGTACCTCCTGCCAGACTGTAACAGAGCAAATGTCTTTGATGTCCTTATGTAAGATTAGGGTCAGGATATCAGCACCTGAAATACAACAAACTTTCTAAGAGCCATAGTGCAAGTGCACATTATTGCATTATCACATAATTGCAGCCTAACCTTCTTGTAATAATGAACATCTCATGTTGTTTTTAATTAATTAATTAATGTTATCTCCAAATAGGAATGCTTTAGCGAACAAACACATAAGGACAACAACTACTTTCTGAGCTTTGAAATTCCCACAATGTTGATAAAATTCATATTTCAGAAAAATGTCCACAACCTTTGCATGTCAAGCCAAATACTGTAACATCAGATACTTACTAGTGGTTGAAGTATGCCCTGCAGTTTTTTCTCATACTGTTTTAAGGAGTCCATGTCAGGCTGACCATTGATGGGGATCTGGGTGTTGCTGATGACGCAACCATTGACAGCACCTTGTAAATGATTTGAATATTTGAGGTTAAACAGTGGATATTTGTAACAGTGGATTATATTGAACTTACATTACTATTAAGTAAAGAAATTACCTTACATTATGAGATAGTTAAAAATGTGAACCCCAGCTCAACGAGGTCTAGTTGTACCGATGACCTGTATTTCCTAAAACAAAGTGTCCTTGATCAGGGTAGCCATAATTGGCATCTCAAAATCATTGCTCAAATAAATCTTTTCGGCTCATAGGGCCCGGAAGGCCCTGAATGTCTCCCTTCCGTAAGTCACATCCAGATCCCATGCTTGGGTTTCATACTCCAGGGCCAGCTGTTCTGTTTAAACTCTTCCACTGCCTGGGCGATGGATGGGCTGGCTTTAAGGTTGATACCAGGAATGATCAGACATACTATGTCTGGGCCGAGGCCTCTGGGTAACATCTCCCCATGAACATCTGCCATCACATATGAAACTCTTGCTCCAGGAGTGGACATGTAGCCAAAAGCCATGTTAGGTCGACCAGTTGAATCAGCCTGATTTTGGCATGAGGACACTGGAGATGAGAATCACCAATGACCAAGATAAACTATAAGGAACGAAAGTTAGAGATTTATCCCAATTATTACATTGGCTGTTAGGTTTAATCTAAATACAACTCATATGGGGCATTACAACTCAGAACTTACGTCAAACAACATGCAATATAAAAGATGATGTACTAAATGATAACAGGATAGGGTACGCAGTACATATGGTTAATCAAACCAGTTACTCATGTTTCTACCCAAGTTGATCTCCTTCTGTCTTGGCAGTCTTAGAGTTTATGATCCTTAGGATGGGCATTGTATTCCGAATGTGGCCAATTTTTTGCTGCATGGCCGGAGCCAAACTGGTACAACATTCCTGTCCTGACTGAAAAGTCTATATTATTTCCAGCTGTCTAGAACAAGAACATTTGCTTGGAGACAAATATATTGCAGGCTGCACAATGTTGGTCCTGGAGGGACAAAACACTTCTGTGTTTTGTTTCTTAGAGGAAGTTAGCACTCAGACTGACTCAACTGTACTCACATGGTATCCCCGGTCAAAATAAGTCAGTAATGTGAGAATGAAGACCTGGGTTTTGGCTCTAAGCGACCATCATACAGGGCAGCCATATGCTATAAATGTGTTAACATAGAGATGTCCATGGTGCTTTAAAGACCTCTCTGGGAATATTGCTATGAAAACTTTTTAAGAGTTTTATAGTAACTCATCTAAATAAGCCAATAAGGAGAAGCTGTGTGTAGTGATTTTCAGCCTCTACATTTTGGCAATACAAATCATTCAATCAATCAGAATATTGCTCAGGCAAATGAAATTAACAACATATGCATACCAACATGAATCAAACAGCAACACCAACAAATTGACAAGGAATCTCCAACCTGATAAAGAAATGAAGCCTCTTCAAAAGTCACTGAGGGAATTGTTTAACAGTGATTCAGTACAAATGTAAACTAATCCTAGCAGAGTTCGAACAAGGATTGTCTTCAAATGGGGTTGGTCCTACTAACCTGGTTGATGGGACAAACCCTCCCATATTACAGGCCTATCAAATGAGAGATTAGTGAATGAGATGCTACCTGGCAACTGAAAGGACAATTGGGATAACTATAGCACAAGTTAATTTTATAGTCAAATGTATAAAAGTATAAAACTGATAGAAAGCACAAAAGTTATCTGAATGTTTTGTATGCATAAAACTGCAAACAGTTCTATAGATGCAGCATTTTATAAGAAATGCAGACAAATGCTGAGCAGTGAGCTAGATTTTGCATAATTTAGTTCAACTGGTAATTAGACTACATATTGCAGAATAGCTTGGTACTTTGTTAGTTGGAATATAATTACATGTTGGTGTTTTAACTAGTTAAGAAATGTTGGTACTGTTCTGATGTAGCAAAAACTGTAAAAACAACAACATTTCTTACAAAGAAATTATGCAAACATTCCCTTCCTTTTCAGTATCACATTCACACATTAAACATACATTTTATATTTTTACAGATAAAATAATACATCTATATCTCTGAAGCTGGTACAACAGGCTAATGGCCAGTTAATATAAGTCATTGACAACTACATAAGATCGTTGGCTGAATTGTGAAGTAATCACCAAGTGGTGATTATCACCTCCATTAATAAAAGGAATAATGGATCTAAATTGAAGTCTATTCAGCAATTTGGAATGTGCCCGATGGAATGGGTGGAGTAAAATGCCAGCAACAATTGCAAATACACAGTGCCCCTTGATTTTTTTGCATATAATCACTGTATAGAGTCTCCTTGACATTTCCTACAATACATTCAATGCGGCGTATAGAATAGTTTTTTCTGTATGAGTCAATATGTATTCAATATCCATTGAGTTACGATGTGGCCAATGGTATGGGCGGAGTAAAATGCCAGCAGCAATTGCAAATATACAGTGCCCCTTGCTTTTTTTGCATATAATCAATCTATAGTCTCCTGAACAATTCCTACAATAAATCCACTGCGGCATATAGAATAGTAATTTTTTTATAGGACAATATATATTTCATATACAGTAATTTGCATTGTGGCCAATGGTATGGGCGGAGTAAAATGCCAGCAACAATTGCAAATACACAGTGCCCCTTGATTTTTTTTTGCATATAATCACTGTATAGAGTCTCCTTGACATTTCCTACAATACATTCACTGCGGTGTATAGAATAGTTTTTTCTGTATGAGTCAATATGTATTTCATATCCATTGAGTTACATTATGGAAAAAGAGGGTGTGGAAATATTGTGTTGCTAGATGTAGCACACCATTTCCCATGATTAGACAGGTTTGTCTGACTCTACACACTCTCCTGAACATTTCCTACATTGCTTTCTCTGTGGAATATTCAATTGTTAATGAGCTATGAGGCAATATGTATTCTATATTCAGTCATTGGCATTGTCTGAATTTTGCCCTTGGAACGTGTTTTAATACCCACTTTTTATTGAAATTACCCTTAAATATGATCATATTTGAATTGTTGTCAATGTTTTGAGAGGTACATTTTCTTAAACAATTAATAAACTCAATTTATATCCGTTTTGAAATAATACGTTGGTCACTTTTAATTTGAAAAGTTCCTAATTTTCGTTACCCGGAATTGTTTCTTTAATGTTGCTCATAAGACGCTTATCATTAGGAAGGCCTATAGCCAATGTAGTCGTGGCTGCTATAGCACTTATATTGTACTATTTTTCACTGAAACTACGACGTACAACTACAAAGTTAACGTCTGAATAGAAAACAAACACATTCTCTAACAGTATTAAAACAGAATAACTCTGAACATTATCCTAAATCATAATACATAGCTAGACAACATGGTTGCCAAATGTTACTGCCAGTACAGGCCCACCGAAAACGAACCAAAGGTACCAAATGTATTTGACTGTCGTCAAAATTTGCAAGTTTGTGGGGTTGCTTCAAAATGTGACTACTGTACAGTCAAATTCTTTTTTTGGCACTACCGAGTTTTCTAGGCAAGAATATGTTCTTGTTCTAATTTCACTATAGTTGGAATAGGATTATACATTATAAATATATGTAAAATGAAATAAACATTTCAGAGCAATGATGGCTGAATTATTATAATTACACTTTAGAAAACACTAGTCGAATAGGAAATGGGAGATATAACCAATTTTGCCAACGATTTGTTTATAGTAATACACTTGAAAGAAATAGCAAAAATCTTTTTGAAACGCAGCATAACGTGGTCATCGATTGCTGCCTTGATGTACACAATTAAATTAAAGCTTTTTGCTACGAAGATCAGTGAAATATGTATGCTAAACTGTCCTCTCAACAAGCAAACAAGTCGAAGGAATGAGAATCGAGAGTGCGCGATCACGCGAAGGGGGGAGATTTTCGGCACAACTCTACCAAGCCCATTTTTGCTTGCACACTGTCATTGAATATACCCAAATTGTGCAGGAAACCGACCCATCTGGCAACGCTGTTAGTCAAGCTTCAGGCTCGTGGGAATGAGATGCCACTCAGTTTCCTGTATCCCATCTAGCCAAGACAGTTCTGGTGATTGTAGCAAGTGTCCTAGGGGCGTTTCTTGACTGTCAATGTCGTCTGATTGCGCAAATTTCTTTGGGGGATCCTTGACTGTCAAGGAACACCCTTTTAATTTTATTGGACCAATCACTGTCTGTGGCTTTGAATGTGGTTTTTTATTAAAATTGTACTGAAGTCAGTTCTCATTACTCTTACTGTGCATTGACTGCTTTGTGAGCGTAATAAAAATGCAATCACAACCATATTTTACAAGCGTTGACAAATGGACACTGAAAACACAAACTTGTAATATTTTGTGAATTAACACGTGCACATCACGAGGTCATAAAAACGATATTTTAAACTTATGCCTGTTTATATATGGCCTAAAAACACAACCGTAACACAGACCAGAAGTGATAGTAAAGCCTCTCAGTGATATAATTTGAAAACTATTACCAGGCGTAGTTAGATCCCAGAAAATGTTTCTGAAATTGCAATTGCAACCTATATTAATGAGCCAAATGTGAATAACTTGCAGCACTGAGTATTGTAAAAAAACTAAAAATGTTGTGACTATTTGCATGTTTTACTACATGCAATTGTAATATGGAGGATTACAATATGCACATACTGTAGGAACTAGCTTGTTCTTTGGCCAAATTGCCTACAGTCAATGCATTGATCACAAACATAGACATAAGCTTCACACAGTCTTTTAATAATATCTTTATATATATATATACTCTACTGTTCAAAAGTTTGTTGTCATTTAGAAATGTCCTTCTTTCAAGTTTATAATTTTAAAAGGCTAATTGATCATTACAAAACCCTTCTGCGATTATGTTAGCATCGCTGAAAACTGTTGTGCTGATTAAAGAAGCAATAAAACTGGCTTTTAAACAAGTTCAGTATCTGAAGCATCATCATTTGTGGGTCAGATAAAAGACACAAAATGTCAGATAATTCCGGGAGTCAGGTATATTTTTTTATATACACAATACCATTCAAGAGGTCACTTAGAAAGAAAAGCATTTTTTTGTCCATTAAAGTAATATCTAATTGAACAGAAATACGGTGTAGACATTGTTGTAAATGACTATTGTAGCTGGAAAATACTACTTTTGAATGTAATTAAATTGATCAGAAACAAAGAACTTTCTTCTGAAACTCATCATTCTATTGTCGTTCTGAGAAATGAAGGCTATTCCATGCAAGACATTTCCAAGAAATGGAGATCTAATATAATGCTCTGTACTACTCCCTTTACAGAACAGAATAAAATGGCTCTAAGCAGAATAGAAAGAGTTGCACAACTGAGCAAGAGGACAAGAACATTATTGCCTAGTTTGAGAAACAAATGCCTCACAGGTCCCCAACTGTCAGATTCATTAAATAGTACCCACAGAACACCAGTCTCAATGCCAACAGTGAAGAGGCGACCCTGGAATGTTGGCCTTCTAGGCAGAGTTGCGAAGAAACAGCCATATCTCAGACTGGCCATTAAAATTCAAAGATTAAGATGCGCAAAAGAACACAACACACAGACACTGGAAAGACAAAAATAAAAATAAATAGCTATGGACAGACAAATCTAAATTTGAGATGTTTGGATCACAAAGAAGAACATTTGTCAGACAAAAACCAAGTGAAATGATGGTGGAGGAGTGCTTGACACAATCTGTTTTGCATGGTGGAGGTAACGTGATATGGCTGGGGGTGCTTTGGTGGTGATAAAGTAGGAGATTTGCACAGGGTAAAAGGGATCTTGAAGAAGGAAGGCTATCACGTTATTATACAACGCCATGCTGTATCAAGTGGACAGTGATTGATTGGAGTCAATTTCCTCTTACATTAGGACAGTGACCAAAAGCACAGCTCCAAACTACAGTATGCAAGAACTATTTGGGGAAGAAGCAATCAGGTGGTATTCTGTCTGTAATGGAGTGGCCAGCACAGTCATTGGATCTCAACTCTATTGAGCCTATTGTGGGAGCAGCTTGACCGTATGGTATGTAAGAAATGCCCATCAAGCCAATCCAACTTGTGGGAGGTTCTTCAGGAAGCTTGGGGTGTAATCTCCTCCCAATACAGTGAAACTGCACATTTTAGAGTGGCCTTTTATTGTGGCCAGCCTAAGGCACACCTGTGCAATAATCATGTTGACTAATCAGCATCTTGATATGCCACACCTGTGAGGTGGATGGATTCTCTCGGCAAAGGAGAAGTGCTCACTAACACAGATTTAGACAGATTTGTGAACAATATTTGGGAGAAATAGGCCTTTTGTGTACATAGAGAAAGTCTTAGATCTTTGAGTTCAGCTCATGATAAATGGGGGCAAAAACAAAAGTGTTGCGTTTATAATTGAGTTCAGGGTATATTAAAAATCTAAATAAAAAATAAAATAAAAACCTTGTGTAATTCATTGAGAACCAAATGATGTAACAATGGTCATGGGAAACCAAAATCACCAACCAATTGAGGGCTGGATTCAAACTCACACCGAAAATGAAAGCAAACAATTGATATCACTGGCTGTTCCAACTTGTGTGAATTTCATCACGGCAACTCATAATGTGATTCAGTAGTGTGTATGGCCCCCACATGCCTGAATGCACTCCCGACAACACCTGGGCATTCATCTGATGAGACGGCGGATGGTGTCATGGCGGATCTCCTCCCAGACCTGGATCAGGGCATCAGTGAGCTCCTGGACAGTCTGTGGCGCTACTTGGCAGCATAAGATGCACAGATACATATGTTCCAGAGGTTCTCAATTGGATTCAGGTGTGGGGAACGTGAGGCCCAGTCAATGGCATCAATGTCTTCGTCATCCAGGAGCCGCCTACACACTCTGGCCACATGAGGCCGGGCATTGTCCTGCACCAGGAGGAACCCAGGGCCCACTGCACCAGCGTAAGGTCTGACAATGGATCTAAGGATTTAATCCCGGTACCTAACAGCAGTCAGGGTACCATTGGCTAGCATGTGGTTGTCTGTGTGACCCTCCAAGTATATGCCTCCCCAGACCATCACTGACCCACCAACAAACCAGTCGTGCTTGATGATGTTGCAGGCAGCAAAACGTTCGCCACTTGGTGTTATACTATGATGATTACATGTTCCCTTAATTTTTTTTTGCAGTGTCAATATACATATAGGTCTGTGAACCAAGCTTGTCAATGGGTTCTATAATTTGAAAGTTAGCTATTGGTTTAATGTGAAAATAAAAATATTATGGACTTACCTAGCCTAGCTAAAAGTACCTTCCCATAATGTTGTTTCTTTAGTGGTTGCGGAAGAGGGTGGTTCGTCAGGAGTTCTTTTTGGGGCCTGCACTGGAATATCAACAAAAGCTTGCAGCTTCAAAATATATTGTCATGGTAGGAAATCGCTACATGTCACCTGCATATCCCTTTCATAGTCTTCTGGTGATAAATGCTGACTTATTGAGTGTCCCAGATTTGCATATATTATGTTATGTCTAACCCTAAGACTGTGTTAAATTAGCGTTAGCAAAATCCAGGAACAAAATGAGAAATTAAGCACTGATTGCCCAATGGGAAATGAAATGGGCAATCAGTGCTTAACCTCCACACTCACTAAGCCACAAAGGAACGTGTCCTGCAAAGCATACATCAACTTATACTGACTAAAAAAAATGTGGATTCTGTCAGTGAGGGCTTAGTTGGTGTCAGCCCATCAAAGGGGAGTATGCATTTGATATCAAAAATGTATATCACTGAAATTCATAAAATATAATGTGCCATTTTGGGACCCATTCTTAAACTGCTTGGGAGTTATTTTAATACAGTTGTCACATCTCCGTGTCACCACACAGTGTCAGTAAAGGGCTGAATTCAAAAAACGAATATTCTGTTTTTGTGGATGTGTTTCTGATTTAACTGTATAATGGGGAGAAACAGGTCCCCAAACTTTGCTTCAATCACAGAAATTGTGACAAATTGGAGCATTTCTCCTGACATTATTTTTAAAATAGTTATTATTTGAGACTTGTGTTTAGTGACTATCATTGTCCGGCAGGCACTCTTTTTTAAATCTTTATTAACTGGAAGGAAAGCATTCTCTGTTATTCTACCTGGATTGCTCACAGGCAATCAAGCTGTAATGAAGAGTTGCTAGAGCTCAAAAAGGCAAGGCAACCATATTCAATTACTGGTAACATGTTAATTTGAATCCAAAAAGTGTATCTGTAGATGCACTACAGATTATCAACTGACTTTCAGTAGCATTTTAATTACCTACCTACTAACCTCTAATACCTACCAACCTAAACATTTATCCTAGCCTTGACCCTAACCCTTACCCAAAACCTTATTCTAAACGTAACCTTAGCAAACAACTTATCAACAGAAAATGTGCTGAGTTTATTGATAGTATTACTATCTTTACAACATTCACAGTGCAAATTGGGACAAAATAAAGTGTTACCCAATCACTTACTTTATAAACCTGGACAGGGCTGGCCTACTGTGCTCCCCTCAATGGCCCCCTGGAAATCTTTACTTACTACAGCTGGGAACATTTTGTATTCTTTCAGCAAATAATACATTAATACAACAAGGATTTTTGTCTATTTTTATTAATTTCCATGTCATCTCTAAACCTATGATTTCTAAATATGTTCGATTTGTCTAATATTCAAATACATAAGTTCAGAGGATCAGCAGAGAAGAATGCAGCAGTGCCGGACCTGTAGCGTCGTACCCAAGAAGATTCTAGGGTGTGTCGCCGCCGAATGTGCTTCAACAAAGTATTGAGTAAAGGCGCCGGAATGCTTTTGTAAATGTGATACTTAAGTTTTTTTTCTAAGAAGCATTTTTTCTTGGTCATTGTGAGGTTTTGTATGTAGGCTAATGAGTAAAGCAATCTATTTAATAAGAATAAGGCTTTAGGCTACAGTAACGAAATGTTTAAAAAGAGAATGGGTCTATAATTTGCGAATACACTGTAGGCCTAATTTCCAAGACTGAATAGCATAATAGCTACTATACATTTGGGTTTTAATACCTTTATTCTAATTGTGTTATAGTCATATATGTTTTGGTTTTCTACTGTCAAATTTGTCAACTTCACTTATGACTAATTCTTAAAATAATATTTCAATCAATATTAAACAAACATTCAACTATTTAAATATTTACTGTGCAGGTATACGGACCTAATGAATAATATTTGCTTTATAAGCGAAGGTCAGTTTTAAGTTCTAAATCTACAAAAAATTGTCATAATGCTAATAAAAGGATGCTTGGCACATTTTCTAGTCCAAAAAAAACAAAACTGCATTAGGTTTGGAGATGTGTAATACATGTTTTGGTAATCTAATGTAGGACGTGAACCATCATGTCTTCTTGGACAATAATCCAGTTTTCAGAACGAAATTCCAAGGCATATGACATGACGCCTGACCAATTCAGAGCATGAGGCAAAACATTCTCTAGCGTCTGATGACGGCAAAATCTACACAGGCCTGAATGCCAAACTACTACTCATCACCTCAACGGTAAGGACTGGGAGACTGCTACAGATTGAAAGAAGGATGGACGAAGCAAAATCCAGAGGTCCTTGAAAAAAATCCAGAGCCTATAAATCCTCAAACTGGGTTGGAGTTTCATCTTTTAGCACGATAACAATCCGAAGCACACAGCCAAGATTGGCTTTAGGACAACTTTGTGAATGCCCTTGTGTGTCTAAAATAAAGCCCGGATTTGAGCCCCTTTGAACATCTATGGGGAGACCTGAACATTGCAGTTCACTGAGCGCTCATCCAATCTGACAGAGCTTGTACAACAACATAAATGAATGAAGTAAATCACTCATTTTGGGGTTTTAATTAGATTTCATAAAACTGGATTATAAACCATTCAATATATTTAATTTGATACTGTCTATTTTGCAGTATTATAGCCTGGGTATTGGCGTGTCATCTGACGAACAGCCAGTAAGATGCCGCGAGGCGGGGACAATAAGCAGACCAGAGTTGCCCCGCCCGGATTGAAAAAATCATGGGGGCGTTTCGAGACTACTGTCTCGCTTTCAGTACTGTCTCTGTGTACACCGTAATATGTAATTGCTCACTATCGTTATCGTTCCAATCACAAGCGAATTGGGCACCGAGAAGTGCACGCAGACTTCCAAAAGCCACACGCAGCCTTCTGAAATGACTTGCGGATAGGTATATGATACGTCCGGAAGAGTATATTGACGAGGGTTGTCTGGTCAATTTGACAGCTGTCAAGCGCGAGACGCCTAAATTATGTTTGACAGCTGTTATTGAGGAGGATATTTCTGCGTGATATCACAGCAAGAAAATCGTTTGAGCGCTCGGACTTTGTAAAATGGCAAAACGAAACAGTTTATATATCCGAATTGTGGAGGGAAAACATTTACCAATTAAGGACATGTAAGTAACCACTCTAATAACTTGTTTTCTATTCTATTGGTCTCAGATTTGCCTGCCCTTTTCAATGAACCACGATCGGACGTTAGTCCGTTTGCTTAGGAGGGAGCTTAATTGATCGCATTATTGAAGGACCTTCACTGTCGAGGCAAATAAGTTATTTCCTCAAACTTATCTTTTATTTTAGGATATCTGAATCATACAAAACATCAAACTGTAACGCCACACCCACTGAATGGAAGCAACTTGAGTTAACTCTATAATTAAGACATTACTAGATTATCTGGCATTAGTAGCCTAGATCATGACAGTCTTTACTATGATGTTTTGAAATAGCAATAAGGTAGGTTACCTCAAGTTTGTTTTATATGGTATATATACTGGTATTTCGGGCTGTGTTTAGACATTAAGAACAGCCTTCAGATGTATAATACTCGCAATATATTCCACCACCACTCTGGCTTTAATGGTTAACTATACAATGAATAACAAATGGCAATAACATGGTTACATGCAGCATTTTAAGGGGGTTCTGGTTTGCTCTTCACAACTGTCTGGCTGTGAGGACCAATTTGTTAGTAATGGGGATACAAGAAACTTGATGCTCTACCTGCTCCTATTTACACCGATTTATGTTCATGGGGCCTTGCTCAGTGATTTTCTTGTAGTCCATGATCAGTTTCTTTGCCACAGTGACATTGAGGAAGACATTGTTGTCCTGGCATCACATTGGAGGTTTCTCACCTCCCTGTTGACCATCTCATCATCATCATAAGAGTTTAGGCATACCACCAACAAGTTGCCAGCAAACAGGATGATGGTGTTTGAGTCCTGCATCACCATGCAATCGTTGGTAAACGGGGATTAAAGGAAGGGACTAAACGGGTGTAACATTATGGCTTTCTCCACTGTCCGACAGCCCCATACTGGGCTTGCACCAGAAATCCTCTGGACACATGGATTATGGTAACCCAAAAAACCTGCCTGCCCTTGCAACGACTCAACTGATTCAAGTTCCCAGTCCAAGTAATGTCACCAGTTGAAATGTGCACTGCTTAATGGCTAGCCAATTCCGACTTGTCACACAAGCATCTCTTAGGCACTCCTGAGTTGACCGTTAGGGTGGTGGACATGTTCTTGCCTGCCCTCACCACTCGGGGGGGGGCTTGTCAGGAAGTTCAGGACACAGTTGTAGAGGGAGGTATTTAGTCCCACGGTCTAAAGGTTAGAGATGACCTTGAAGAGCACAGTGGCGTGGAACACTGAGCTAGAGAACGGTGTTCTCTCTGAGGCATTTCTCCTGACTAGGTGGAAGAGGTAGTGAGAGCGATAGAGAATGCGTGATCTGTGAATTTTTTTGGGGTGGTATGCAAATTGGATTGGGTCCTGAGCGCCCAGGATGGTGTTGTTGATGAGCCATTAGCACCGTTTCATAGCATTTCATGGTTACAGATAAGACCTGCGCTGGTCCATGTTTTTTGAGCTGTGTTTTAATTTTGAGATCCACCCGGCATCAGGACAGGGTTTTCTCTGCGACTTACACAGTGTGTGTGTGTGTGTGTGTGTGTGTTTGTGCGAGTGTGTATTTAGCTAATGTATTATGATAGTCAGACAGTGGAGTATTTCCCTTTCATGCATGCGTTTAATTAGCCTATACATTATGTAAATACGTTTAGATTTGTTTTGTCTTAATCCATCTATAAAATCTGGAGTGTGCAACACTGCACTTCTCTGTTTTGTAGAAATGTAGGATCTTTAATCAAATTTATATTGAAATTGCAATAATTCTGTGCATTATCCAAATGGCAAGAGGCTGCTATACACTCAATGGCCACTATATTAGGCACAGCTTTTTAGTGTTGGGTAGGATCTCCTGTTGCCTCTAGAACAGCCTGATTCTTCCCGGTACAGATTTGACTAGGTGCTAGGAAAGCTTCCTTTGGGAAAGCTTCCATGCTAACTCAATATCATCATGCAGACATTCATGCTGCGAACCTCACCTTCCACCACATACCAAAGGTGGTCTATTGAATTGAAATTGGTGTAAATAGAAGTAACTGTCATGCTTGTGGAATCAACTTGAAATGATGCATGCTTTGTGACATTGCACATTGTCCTGCCGGGAGTATCTGTTTTAAAACAGGTGGTCTGTGGCACATGATCAGCAACAATGCTTAGGTACACTTGTGTCAACAGTACACCAACCTGTACCGTTGACACAAGGCAGGATGGATCCATGGGTTCATTCAGTTTACACTAAATTGTGAACCTAGCATCAGCATCAGAAATCAAGATTTGTGAGACCAGTTGACGTTCTTAGCTGACAGGAGCGAATCTCAGTGTGAACTTCTGCTGCTGTAGTCCATCCATTTCTAGGTTCAATAAATTGTGCATTCGCAGATTACTTCCTGCAAACCCTGTTTTAAAGAGTGGTGATTTCAGTGTTTGTGGCCTTTCTGTTGTTTGAATGGGTCAGGACATTCTCCTCTGACAGTCCTCCTCAGCAAGTAGTTTTTTCACCTATTGAACTACTGCTCACTGGATGTTTTTTTTGTGTATCGCACTATTCTCTGTATACTCTAAAAAGACTGTAGTGCTTAAAATAAATATTTTTCGGAGATGCTGGATCCAACATGTCTGGCATCAACAATCACGATGAACATGGTGAAAGTTGCTTAGGTCACGCTTCTTCCCAATTGCAATGTTAGGTTGAAACACAACTAAACCTCTTAATCAAGTCTGCTTGCTTCAAATATTGAGTTGCAGCCACGTGATTCGCAGTTTGGCTGTTTGCATTAACAAGCAGGTCACTGAGTATAGATTGATATGCCACTACACAGCCTTTTAAGTCTCTGTCTCCTTCTGCACCCATCTCGTACAAAAACAAGCCCTGCCCCACGCCACTCAACGATGCTGTCCCTCATGACTCGACCACTTAGCAAGTGTCACTCGCATGTTGTCAACATACAGTAGTGTCAAGCAATAGAGTTTCCTTAACAAGATATTGGTTAAAAAATATATATTGGTTTCCAATTTGCTTTTGGTGGAACAGTCCTTCACTACCAAATCCACATGTTGTATGTTATGCTAATAATTTGTGTATACTACCTGCATAATGCCAGGTAACAAGTTGTCTGTGCCTAGAGAAAAATTTCAGCTACTAATTGCTAGCCAGCTAAATCACACATGAAAAGGGGAAACCTAGTTAGTTATACAGTGGTTTGCTAACCACTCTCTAGTTTATTATCAGTTTCATCCAGCCACTTCCCTATTAAGCGTATCATCTTCACTTCCCATTAGATTTTTTGCTTGCAGGAAGCAGGACAACGAAGAGATTATCTGCTTTGTCAAAAGGGAGGGCGGAGAATGACCTTGTAATTGTTTCTAGGTGTGGAATAGAAGTAGTCCAGAGTTTTGTGACCTCTAGTTCCGTAGTTGACCTATTTCAGTTTTCCTATATTAGTCACCATCGATATGGAATGCTCCCTCTGGGTGTGCATTTTCTTACTTGCGTATTGCTTTAAACAAGTCACTAAGTGGGATTTTAGGGCCAGCATAGGTTTGTTGTGGGATTTAGGTGACAACGAAAAAAGAGATGTCATCTTGCTGCTGCCTCTCAGGGATTTGGGCCTGGCAGGAGTAAAGTGGCGTGTCTTGGACTGACGAGTTAATTAAAAAAGTTGGTCTTAGTACAGATCTAGAGGAGTGATTTCTTCTTTGATTTCCACAGGTCAAATGAAATGAGGAGAGGGACATTGTATATAGAAAGAGATTAGAATGTACAACATTACAACACCAAATCATTTGATTAAAATGACTGTGGCCAATCACAGAATGGAGATTCATGGGAACAGTGTCAAAACTCATCATACTGAGCTTGCAGCAAAAACACCAGCAAGTCAAAAATCAGCCTTCAAACTGATTTTAAATCCATTTTCAATATCATATCAGTGTGATTTATGACTGTAATAAATTTTTAATTAGACCAACACAAGCTTGCTATGGTTAAAGTACATTACATGTAAAATTAAATGCCTCCCACTAAAGGGCTTGTATAATGACACAGATTAAGCCTATTTGTAAAAATAATTTTTGTGCTTCCTTTTACGACTTTCTGTAATAGGTAAATTAGCCCTAAGTGGCCTACCAAGAAAAGACAATATACTCACTAATTTGATTTGGTTCTTTTAAATACATTTTGTTGTCTTAAATCACAGAATTTACCTCAGTCTGGTGACAGAACATTGGCAAAACCTCCTCAATTAGATGGAGGGATTGGGGGGATTCGGGTATTTCTCCAAGTTCAGAATGGCTGTCATTGAAAACCCATAGATTGTTGTGAAGCTCAGAGCCTGTTCTCTGACCTCCTGTATTGCAAGTTGTTTACAGTTTTTTATCGTTTTGGCTCATTTTTTAAAACTGTCTTAACATTCTCTAAACTTTAACTTCAAATGTCACAACTGTTTTATGGGACATCAACTCTTGCATGTCTGCAATATGTAGTAACTCACCCAAAACAATTAACCTAAAACAATCAAAACCTAGTTATTGTGACAGTAAATTGGCCAATGCCACCAAAATGGAATGTCATTTTATCATCATGTGAGCTGTACTGGTCAAAATGTTATGTTTTTTTACACCATGGCAGTCAACCATGGAGATTTTGTGGTTTACAAGGCCAGATTTTTTCTAAATCAACACCATCTAAATGTAAATCTAAAATTTGTTTCCTCCTCTGCTATTCCCTTGGAGTGTGTCATTCAGTGATTTTGGTTGGCAGGGAGGTTTTAATCATGAGCTTACCTTGACTTAACAGCTCTTTGAAATGCCATACATACCATTCATGACCAGACTTCTCCACTTGTAGTATGCCTGAACCCATTTTCTCTGCTACCACATTAAAATGTACTCGTCAGTTTATTCAGTGTCTCTGCTTGAGCAGATGTAATTAATATAACAATATAGTTTAACAATTTACAGTAATCTAAATATGCATCAACAAGTTGAGAAATAATGGTGTCACATAATTGCACATAAACAGCATAATATAGGCAGGATAGACTTGTATAATATGTATCCCTGGTTGCAATACTTGAAAATAGCTAATAATACAAAAAAATCTGTTTCTGTTGTTGATGTAATGCCTAGTAAATAGCTTCATGACGTGGAGACCAGAGTTCTAGTGACACTTTGTGGTGGACTCAGTGCCTTGTAAAACAATTAAGAGAGTGAGTTCCTTCAGGCATGTATGGATTCCGGTCTAGACTGGTTGTGTGGAGAAGCTATCAGCAAACTTGGTTCTAAAAGAAAGAAACATTTCAAAATGTTTGGGAATTACTTAAAAGTGGAACTGGTTGACAAAACAGAGAAGAGGTTTGACTGGGTTGAACGGGAGCTGACCTCGTTTGAACAGCCGAAAGACAAGCTGTGCAAACAAGGAGCGTAGGTAGGGATGAAAGGTTTGAGCGTTGCTCCATAGCCAAGCACCATGGTCTTGTAGTAGAAGCAAGCTTCAACTGGAAGCCAATGGAGTCTGCTGGGTAACACTGGAGGACTTGGGAAAGTTGAACACCAGAAGGGGGCTTCTACCTTCTAGATATGTTGCAGTAGTTTAATAGAACAAGCGGGGTGCCCAACCTAGGTTGTGTTTCAATAGCCCCGATATGAGATGACAGGAACCTGGATTTCAACCTGCACACTTCCTGTGCGCAGTAAGGTCATACACTCATACAATTTTGTAGACCCTGAACCTACAGGAGTGAGTCACTTCTTTGATGTTTGCATAGAACGACAGCATGCTGTCCAGGGTCAAGCCATGGTTCTTTTTATTCTGGGAGGACTACACTGTGGAGTTGTCACCTGTGATTGAGAGGTCTTTGAGTGGACAGACATCCCCCTGGAGGAAGAACAGCTTTGTGTGCTCAAACCTAATCAAAATCAATGGAAGCCTGATTCTCTGGTAATTTGAAAATCTTAGATTATACTGCATACAAACAATATGACAGTCCATTGTCTTATCTGAATCATTTTCTTGCCAAATATTTTTTGGTTTAGACTGAAGTCATTAAAAAATAGTGTGTCTTGTGCCACCTGGAAAATTATTTAAAGCTATTTATCTGGGCAGTATGTCTGTAGTTGAATACATAGATGACTACAAAATATTTAGAAGTGAGAAGTTTTTCTAGATGTAAGATTATACTGTAAATCACTTTCACGAATCAGCCCCCAAATGTAGTCTCCCATCATGTTCTCGTTATACTGTCCTCGGTAGCAGCGTTCAAAGTCGCGTATATCCTGGTGGACGCACTCGCCTTCCTTTTCCGAGTACACTCCCATGTCTTCTTGAATATATCAAGATGAGCATCAAGGACATGGTCTTTGAGGGACATCCATTGTGCTGTAGTTCTTCACCTTGGAACAGTGACAAAGCTGTTCCAAGTTGCTTTTTCCTTACTAGTGAGCTTCTTGGGAAATTCATTGCACTCCAGGATCTTCTTTATCTGTGGTCCGACAAAGACACCAGTTTTGACCTTTGCCTCAGACAGGGAAGAAGTCTTGAAAGTACTTGAAGGCTTCTGACTCCTTATCTAGATCGTATCTAGAGCTTCATAAGGCCCCACTTGATGTGCTGTGGTGGCGTCAGCACCTTCTGGGAGTCCACCAGTGGCTCCCACTTGACGTTCCTCCCCATAGAAAACTCTGTCCACTGTAACCAGTCCTGCCTGTGGTAGTGCGCCTTGGTGTCCCTGCTGTCAAAGATGGCAGTGTGGAAGATGGAAAAATGTTCGCTATTTATTAGTAAAAGAGACTCAACAGTCATTTGTATAACAGTTGATTATTTCAGTCCCCAAAAATATCTCTTATGCTATAAAGTACATACAAAAAAAGTTATCATACTAATCAGAAAACAAGAGCCCTACATTTTCATGGCAACCATAGTTCTAAGTCATAGTTAACAGACCTCCTGATCTGAAAATCAGCACTGAATCTATCTGGAATGTTTTGTAAAATAGGTAAATTTCAAAATGTCACTGTCCTGGTCAC
Source organism: Esox lucius (assembly GCF_011004845.1). Taxonomy (NCBI): domain Eukaryota; kingdom Metazoa; phylum Chordata; class Actinopteri; order Esociformes; family Esocidae; genus Esox; species Esox lucius. Next base: position 27,976,002 of record NC_047575.1, read on the forward strand.
AATAGCAAAGATTGTGGGGAATAATAGCCATTGACTATACTTTTGAGGCTTCAGCAATTAGGGAATAACACTTACTACCCAGGAATAAAAAATAAATAAAAGGGCTTCTCTTTACCCTCCTAGGCCAGACTACACTTAATCATAGACCTTGCTGAAGTGATGAGTCTTTAGTAGACACTTAATAGATTTTATTGAATCTGCGTCTCTAACCTTTATCAGCAGATCACTCGGCAGTAGTGGAGCTCTATGTGAGAAAGCCCTGCCTCCAGCTGTTCGTTTAGAAATTCTAGGTAGAATTAGAAGGCCTGCATCTTGTGGTCTTAGGGTACGTGTAGGTATGTATGGCTTGTCCAATTCAACGAGGTAAGTAGGAGCAAGTCAATGTAACCCTTTATAGGATAACAATAAAACCTTAAATCAGCCCTAGATTTAACAGGCAGCCAGTGTAGAGAGGCTAATACTGGAGTAATATGTCAATGTTTTGTTCTAGTTAGGAGTCTAGCAGCTGTGTTAAGCGCTAATTGAGGTTTATTTATTGATTTAACTGGAGAGGAGAGCTATAGACCTTTATCAAATCTCCCTTTTATAGCCAAGATCATTGAGAAGGTTGTCTTTGAACAATTCAGCAATTTTGTGAAATCAAGCGGTCTCCTAGACAAATTTCAGTCACTGACAAAGAAATGATCAGTCTATAATTTTAATAGTAGGTTTATTTGAACAGTGAGAGAAAGAAAAACAACAAAAAAAAATTATAAATTGATTTGCATTTTAATGAGTGAAATATGTATTCAACCCCTCTGCAAAACATGACTTATTGGCAATCACAGAGGTCAGACGTTTCTTGTCGCTGGCCACCAGGTTTGCACACATCTCAGAAGGGATTTTATCCCACTCCTCTTTGCAGATCTTCTCCAAGTCATTAAGGTTTCGAGGCTGACATTTGGCAGCTCGAACCTTCAGCTCCCTCCACAGATTTTCTATGGGATTAAGGTCTGGAGACTGGCTAGGCCACTCCAGGACCTTAATGTGCTTCTTCTTGAGCCACTCCTTTGTTTCCTTGGCCGTGTGTTTTGGGTCATTGTCATGTTGGAATACCCATCCACGACCCATTTTCAATGCCCTGGCTGATTTGACGGTACATGGCCTCGTCCATTGTCCCTTTGATGCAGTGAAGTTATCCTGTCCCCTTTGAGGAGAAAAACACCCCCAAAGCATAATATTTCCACCTCCATGTTTGACAGTGTGGATGGTGTTCTTGGGTTCATAGGCAGCATTCCTACCTCCTCGAACCACGGTGAGTTGAGTTGATGACAAAGAGCTTGATTTTGGTCTCATCTGACCACAACACTTTCACCCAGTTTTCCCCTGAATCATTCAGATGTTCATTGGCAAACTTCAGATGGGCCTGTACATGTGGTTTCTTGAGCAGGGGGACCTTGCGGGCGCTGCAGGATTTCAGTCCTTCACCGTGTAGTGTGCTACCAATTGTTTTCTTGGTGACTATGGTCCCAGCTGCCTTGAGATCATTGACAAGATCCTCTCGTGTAGTTTTGGGCTGATTCCTCATCGTTCTCATGATCAGTGCAACTCCACGAGTGAGATCTTGCATGGAGCCCCAGACCGAGGGAGATTGACTGTTCTTTTGTGTTTCTTCCATTTGCGAATAATCGCACCAACTGTTGTCAACTTCTCACCAAGCTGCTTGATGATGGTCTTGTAGCCCATTCTAGCCTTGTGTAGGTCTACAATCTTGTCCCTGACATCCTTGGACAGCTCTTTGGTCTTGGCCATGGCGGAGAGTTTGGAATTTGATTGATTGATTGCTTCTGTGGACAGGTGTCCTTTATACAGGTAACAAACTGAGATTAAGAGCACTCCCTTTAAAAGTGTGCTCCTAATCTCAGCTCGTTACCTGTATAAAAGACACCTGGGAGCCCAAAATCTTTCTGATTGAGAGGGGATCAAATACTTATTTCACTTATTAAAATGCAAGTCAATTTATAAAATTTTTGTTTGGCAACAAAAATAGAAGAACTAGTATTAGTAAAGACCTGGATTCTCTGGCCCTAAAAACCAGGGACCAGGTGTGTAATCTTGGTGTTCTGATAGACCTCACATTTAACACTCATATCAAAGCGTTCACCAAAACAGCATTCTAATCATATTAAACATATAGCCAGAATCAAGTGCTTGGTGTCCCAAAGACCATCACTCTGGTTCTTAAATCTTTGCACTGGCTTCCAGTCAGTTACAGAATAGATTTTAAAGTGGTGCTTTCAGTTTTTAAATCGCTGAATGGTTTAGGCCCCCGTATACATTTCTGATATGTTTGAAGAATATAAACCAACCAGGGCTCTTAGATCCATGAACACAGGTCCGCTAGGAGAGTCCAAACTAAACATGCTGCGTTTTGCAGTTATGCAGCACACAACTGTAATAAACTACCAGAAGATCTTAGACGTGCCCCAAACGTATCAATTTCTAAATCCAAGTTAAAACCACTTCTCTTTTCACGTGCCTATGACTGATCACTTAAATTTAACCGCACTGTTTAGCCTTACAGCTTTTATAGCTTCCTGTGTTTTTATTCTGTTTTTATTTTATTTATATTTTCTTATGCTATATTTTCTTATGTTGTTTTGATGTTTTCATTTGAGTATTTGTTTTTATGATATTGTATTTGTACATATATTTTTTCTTTTGTAATGCACATTGAATTGCTTCAATGTATGAATTGTGCCATATAAATAAACTTGCTTGCTTATACTATGGCATTCAGCCACAATAAAGTCTGCTTCCATAATATATGGTGGTATGTATGCTCCCAGTCACAACATTGATGAAAAAGGTCAGTTTTTGGCCACACATTCTACTTTTTATTTACGAAAACATTTATAAGCACCTAAGACTGTTTTAAGGCATTACAAATGTCAATTACTTATTTACAATGAAAACACTGCAATTGGAGTACAACATTTACAGCTTTATCTCATCTAGTCTGGAAGTGTTTGATGTATAGAATTGTATGACCTATTCAAATTTTTCATTCTTTGTCACCCTGTTGAACTTCTGCCAAATATTATTATTTTACCATTCGGACAATTAAAACACCACAAGCTTCTTTTCTTTTCAGCAATATAATCAAAATAATCCCAAATGTCTTCCATGTAAGCTAGTGACAGCAAGTGATAGTGAATACCAAATTATGCCACCTACTAGCAGCATTTATCTGCCTGATTTAGAAGGTTAAAATCCCCACCACAAAAAAGCTTAAAAATGTCCGTTATTATTGACGAAGGTTTAGAAAAATATTCTTAAAATGTAACTGAAATTGTTTGTTGTTGTTGTTGTTAACTACAGTTATTGTATGCTGCCGAAATGCAGTAAATGAGATTCTGTGAGTTAGTGGTTAAATTCCTCAGCTGTCTGGGTGGCTTGTTTGTAACAATCCTGCAGGTGAATAAGCCAGATGTGAAGCCCCTGGGCTGGCGTCTTTATATGTTGTCTGTGGTTGTGAGGCCGGTGGGACTTGGGGGTGGTACTGGTACAGAAATTCACACAAAATTATTTGGCAACATCTCTGGTAGACATTCCTGCTGTCAGCATGCCAAATATCTGTGGCATGATGTTGTGTGGTCTTTTATTGTATTCAGCACAAGGAGCAGGGGGTTTAATGATTGTGGTGTTAAATCAACTTTTTTATATTATACAGTGCAAATTTGCCCAGCACCTTTTGGTGTGGATGCGTAGGATATCGGATATGGTTGTCTTTACTGCATACTACTCCATTTGCCTCACCAACATTGCCCCACAAGTGTCCCAAAGCTGAGAGACTGAAAATGTATTGAGGGTTTAGGGCTGATTAGACCCTCCAATGTCTTCTTCCAGTGAGTGTTGTTGGGTTTACAGATCCCTTTGCCACTCTCTGGACGTCACCAATGGAGTGCTCTCGAGTGTAGTAGGGGCTGGTTTGGGATTCTCAGAATGTTCAATTCCTACACTCTAGCGTGTGTTGCCACATGTGTTGCCACATTTCGTGCCGAAATACAGAAATGCTATTGACACCAAAACACTTTTAAAATGTGCAGACCAGAGTGCATAGCAGGAATAATGATGATCGTAGCAGTCTGCAATAATCCATATTTTTGTGAGTAACAAACATTTTAACTATAATGTTTGCAGAGCTGGCTACCAGGAATTTGAATTGAAGTATACTGTGCTCAGAGGAAAACCTTTCATTCATTTTCTCTTTCATATTCAGATTCTGGTTAAACTTTGGCATATATCATCCCTGATCTACAAACACTATTTTCAAAAATAGGTCACCTCTTTATCTCTTTACAAAATCCCATGCTTTGAATAGCAACAAGCAGACTCTGAAGATTAACTAAACATAGTATGACAGGGCATGGTACTAATCAAATGACAGAAACCTCGCCCCCTCATCTCACTGATAATTGGCAAATGAAGATGTCGCTCTGTTCCGCATTTCTCCCCCTAATTCAGTCAGTTAGAATATTTTTATTACTCTGATGTTATATTCAAGATTAATTAGGTTTTCTTCAGCTGCTTTTCCATTGTAAGCATTCTCACTCTCTGGCTTCTCTTCTGAAAATTCTGCGGACTGTCAGTTTTCCAGTGTTTTGATCAAAGGCATTGCACTGCAAATGGAACAGAGTGGCGTTTGTGACCCCAAATTTTTGTCATGAAAAACAAGTTAATGTTTGATCCACGGTAATAACAGTGATTTCTTTGCTTGGTTTTAATGCAACCCAGCATTGCAGGAATTACGTGTATATGTAACTATTTTGGAAAACGCTCAGCGGTTTTATCAGTAGTGCTATTACATGCTATTAAGTTCACCAGCCGCCAGGGGCAGTTGTGAACGTATTAATAGTTAAATAGAGCGAATGTTTGCTAGAGCTTTGTGGTGAGGGATGGTAGGTGGATACTGTGGTCGGGGATGGTGGACAGAAGTTTCTGCAACCGACTTTCAGTCCGATGGTTGTGAGTTCGAGTCCAGCAAAAGGCAAGAAATGTTTTCTTGTTGTGGAATTGTTTTTGTTGACTGACTGGCTGTCTGTTGGTTTGTATAAAGTGCTAATATTAGAAACCCATGCTCATTGCATTGTTAGATCTCCCATCTTTCAGTTTACTTGCATTTTTTCTTGGTTGATTGAGCAGAATTCATGTTTTCAATACACCACACAGGTCCAAAATAAAACACTTTTGGACAGAAAGAACATTTTAATTTTCAAAATGTTCTCTAAAAACAAAAACAAAAAAATACATGGCACAAAATCAAGTACTTGCTTCAAAAGATACAATTTGTTATCGCATAAAAAAAATTCTGTCAATCATCATGCAATGGCTCAGTACATTTATTTTCTTGATTGCTTGAGCACTTTTATCAACACATTTTCAAAACAGTTAACATGCGGGCCCAAACAAAAAAAGGCAAGTTAACATAATACATTAAAACTGCTTGAGCTGAATTTCTTTTCCTTATATGATATGACAAAGAATGTTAGAAATTCTGAACGAGGGAAGATCTGAAGATGCAAGTACTACCATACCGATTTTTTACGTTACTGAAGGACAAGATAGAATTGTATCATGAAATTACGTAAAAGATTGTTTTAAACAATGTTTTTTTGTGGTTTTATCATTTCATAATACTAACTGTCTTTGATTGTAAGCTACAGCGGATCACGTAGACAACAGTGTTTCTCTCCGAACATTTGATGTGAAAAAACCAAGCACAATGTTCACAGCATCATCTTACATGAATCTATGAGGTACCAACTGACAACATTGTTTCCCTATCAGTTGTTGAATATTTCTGTGTAACCTACTGCTATTGTGGTGTTCATAGTATAAAGAAATAAAAGTTCATGAATATTTTAAAGTAACCATAGAAAACAAAAAATATACAATAAAACTTGCTAAAAGCTGAAAATAATGTAAGAAATTTAAACAAAACATACTAGCATTCCCCAGTCCTGAACAAAACAAGGCACAATTCACTTCAAAGCAAAAACATAGACTGTAAGTTAGACTGCCTTTCCCATTTTTTGGATATAGCAGTGGGAGAGAAAATTGCTTTGTCATGTCTTTGTGACATGCACCTTATCCTAATAAAAACATCTAGATGACATCAAAATATCAGTACATTATTATGGTTTTTAAATCATACTAAACATTTCTTCCTGTGGGTTCAGAGGACTGTTACAGCACAGTAGATGTGGATGTGGAGAATACTCACTCAGATTGAGTGGATTTACCATGCTTGTCTGCAAATGTATGAATTTCTATCAATTTTACATGGGGGCTGCTACTAAACCACAATCCGTTTCCAACCATCCACAGAATGTGTGGGAGCAATTCATCTTCTGATTGTGTGGCGACTTTATTGGTCAGCATAGAATCCACCATCAGTCTTGTCTATATTTACCTATGTCCGAGACCTCAACACAAGCTATCAATGGGTTTTGTGAAAAGCACATATAAAGAAAAAAAATAAACATCAAACAAACGCTTTTCAATTTTCACAGTTGCTATCACAACACTGCAGGTGGTTCACACTAAACGTTGCCTCTGCAGTTAAACTGACAAAACCAGATCCGTGTTTCATGTAACACCTGACAGTCCCAGGTTTCCCCGTCACAGACAGAGATAACTACATGCAGAAACCAATCACCCGCAGCCATATTCAATGTTCAAAGGCCCTGCAGTCCTTTCTGTCACTAATCCTGCATCTGTCAAATAATTAAATTCCCTTCAAAGGAACAAATCTTTACTTTTAATGTAAAATCCCCCCTGACCAGGCCTGTAATCTACCATTGAGGACCCCGAAGACATTGCGACGACTCATGACCTCAATATTCAATATGTTGGAATTCCGTGTTAATATTCTCATGTTAAAGTTTACATTTTCTTTTGCATGGTGGAACTAAGAAGAAAGAATAGCACAAACAAGATTTGGACAATGTGATTGTTTGTTTGATTATTGTTTCTTAACTGATAAGGAGAGTAACATTCTCACTTTTGACCATTAATATTTGTCTGGATAACAAATTTGTCAAAGTGCATAGTATAAGGCTATGTCCATAAAGTCTAGGGCTGTTAATGTTATGGCAATACATGTTTGTAGCTGTAGATATTTGTACACAGTGTTAACTGCTTGATAATTTCTTACACCCAACACACAACAGTTCAAGCTTTTTAACTTTACATCGCTAAAGTCCTATAAATCAAAAGTTAGGCCCAATATTACCGGAGCTATTCTGTGACTGATTTGTGAGCATTTTAATTTAACTTATGGGTATCCTTTGTGATTTATGGATACATTTGGATGACACAGCAACAGCTTAAAAGTAATATGTTAAGCTACTCAAAGAGGTTCAAAAAGTAGAGATGTATGAGAGTTTAAAAGGGAGTAAATCATTTTTCCTATACAGTTGTTCTTCCATGTCACCTTGCTCATCTGCACATTCTATCTTTCAGTTGAAGCTCGCATTCGCTACAAAACTCTGCTTTCCTACAAAGCAGCCAGGATAACTGCCCGTGTCTAACTTCAGCCAAGGGTTTAGAGACAGGTTAAATTCAAGACACATTCCTAAAATGTTAATAATCTTAAGAATTTTCTATAACCAGCATTTATATATTGACTACAATAATATTAAGAGAACATTATGCCTTAAATTTGAACTAAATACACTACTGAGGCTGAGTAGTTCGAAGTCTCTTTGAGAACCACAATATCAAGACTCATATCATGCACCGAGATATCAAGAAGGTACATTTTAAGGCTTGTTTTGCCCAACAGCCCAAGGTCTTTGTGATTTGAAAGTTAAAGGGATATCAATATAAGGAATCCAATTTTGAATAATAAGCACTAATTGAGCTAATTAGAGCATGCATCGTAGTTGAACTCACAGTTACTGAGCCAATAATAACATTATGCTTTATGGGTACAAGATTATGGTAGACAACATTTCTTGGAATGTGAACATCTGTAACAATTGAATGAAAACGCTATGATGTGTAGGTTGGGATCACCTGAGACATCAATAATACCCCGCTGTGACAGGGAGGATGGTAGACTCCTGAGAGCTTCACTGAGCCACTGACTGTTTAATGTTTCAGGATAGCATCTGTGCTCTACTTTGGTTGGGATACATACTGTCTTCGCTGAAATTATCCCTTTGCTTTCAGTACTGGTTGAAAATGTCAATAAATGCCACTTGCACTGAGGTACAGTGTGTTTGGGTTTGTCTGCTGAAGCCATTTGACCTTTGGCCTGTTGGGGGTATTGGACCAGGGATAAATAGCCGCTTACCTTCTTACTTTGCAGATTCTAATATGTTCATCGGGTCTTGGATCCACACTTTAAATTGCCATCATGACAGTGCTGAGACACTTCACTTGTTATTGTTTATTCATATTTATCAGAATTGTTCATTTTGCTGCCCATTTTTTTCCACTCCCAGTTTCATCATTTCAAGTTTATGATTATGATCTTATCTAGTTGTATCACCTGCCAGAGAGTTGAAGGGAGCCATAGTTTGGAGGTGTACTTCAATTCACATTCTGCCTTGCCGTTCTACTTCATATCACGCTGCTTTCTCAGTCTGGTACTATGCTGCAACCCATGCACTTGGAGGAAAGCACATCTCCAGCTAACAACCACAATTGAGCTTTCAGCCTCTCAACCTGCCACAAGGAGTTGCATGGGTGTCACCTGGCACGGCAGCCCTGTCTGACCACCAACCTCTGCAGCACTGAGATCATCCGCATCACCCATACGTCGGAATCAACAGAACAGGGCTCCACACATGATCAGAGATTTGAAGTTCGTATTTGCTGATATATGATTACATGATCATTGCAAAGATGATAATACTTTTGCATTTCCTGTTGGGGAAACATTGATTATTCTTTAGCCAGAAATGCTCTTGGGTAAATGATATGTATCATTTTAACAGCTCAAATGGTTAGTTCATATTTTAGCCTATTGTGTGCTGACGCAGTGTACATTTAAAAACATTTCTAGAGATATAAGAGGAAGGCTACTGGTTTTTTTTTTCTTGCCAAGGGCTGGCTGTGTCTTCAAATCAATTAATCAATCACATTTATTTTATAGAGCCCTTTTTATGTCAGCAGTTGTCACAAAGTGCTTTTACAGATACCCAGCCTGAAACCCCAAAGAGCAAGCAACAAGAGTTAATGTCTTCAACATTAGAATACCTTCAGTGCCAAGCTGAAGGTCCAGCACTTGCCTGAAGGGTTTTGGGGTCCTTTCCACTCACAACCCCTACCCATATATACAAAGATCTAAGACAATTGGACTGAAGTAAACTAGTGAAAATTCCACCAAGCTTATTAGAGCGTAAGGTGGGGCTTTGACCATGTTACCACCTATCAGTCTCAGATCTCTGTATACTTCTAGACATGGGTGGCCATGGGTGTTATGGTAGCTCAGTCACTCGCTGAGTCACTCTGTCAGTCACCCACTCACTCAGTGGCTCAGTCATTCTAAACTTTTTTTCATGGTTTTCAAGTTTCAAGCCATCAAGGTTTATTTGTCAAATGCACCCGAACAACACAGCGTCATCCTGCACAATGAAATTCTTGTGACATGGGACACGACAACTACGTAGTGAGAGTTAAAAAGAATACAAGCAAAAATATAGCAAGCCAGAAAATAAGAAAATAAAGTAAAAATATACTGTACATTACACTGTACACTAGCAGCAGTTTAAAAAGAGTACTGTAAACTAGCAGCAATCTGGGTAGTATTACTGGTATAGCAGCAATCTGGGTAGTATTACTGAACATTTAGATATGGCAAGTATGGCAGTAATATAAGTGTGAACTATCAGCAACTGGTAGAGTTGTTGAATATTATAGATACATATGACTGCAATAAGCTTATTAATGGTGGCATAGCACACTACAATTACGATTAAGAAGAATTTACACACAGCAAAAATACATCAAGAGGATAAAGCAATAATATACATAACACTGTACATAGCAGCAGTTTAAAAAGAGTACTGAAAACTAGCAGCAATATTGGTAGTAGTATTGAATATTGGTATGGCAGTAATATACATTTAAAAAATGTAAACTAGCATCCATTTTGAAAGAGTAGGATGGGGGAGTATGAACAGTATGGTAGAAGCATTGAGTAATTGCACGTGTGGAGCTGCTAAATGATCATACTTCAGTGTACACTGTCAAAGCATCTACCGTTTAGACATGTTCATCCAGATGTGATGTGTTGTTGCCATACGTCTTCTGTCTGTTTCTTATGTAATCCCAATATCTTTTCTGTACATGAGGCCTATTTGCCTCCTTCCAGGCTGTTGTAATACAAAATTATTTGTTCTTAATTGCCTTGCCTGATAAAATAAAGTTACAATAAATAAAAATATGTGTTACAATTGCTCCTTGATTTATAGAAAGATCCTACTGTAGTGCCCTTCATACCTACCATGTTACTGTAGATGTCAACAGCGTGTTTTTAGATCCGGTGACCAAGCACCTTTTATTCCACATGCCCTGCAACTAAAGGCTTCTTTAGGCCCTATTCCCTAAATAGTGCCCGGTTTTGTAGGGCACTGACAGAGGATACAGTGTCTTCTGACGTAGCCTGTGGTTTTAAAGGCCAGCAGCCGACCCGGACCGGTTGTGATGTCTGCCAGTACTCAGAATGGCTCTTTTGAACTTGGAGGCTACACTGGGGATGCTGTTTAGGCATCGGGTGCCCTTTCACCACGGGCTTTGACTCAAAGGAAACGCACACACACACCAACACACATGCACACAACAGAGGCTGACTTTGTACCACAGCAATAAAAAGCTGGTTACCTTTCTACATGCTTATACAATCTTTTCATATTTTCTGACACCGTGTGGGCCTGGTTTGCATCGGTACAGAACTCATGCCCATCCATCCATCTGCAGTGTTCCCATGGATGTTATTTATGAAGTGTATGAAGTTTATGAATATTTGAAGCCTCTGCCTAATGTGGACCATTTAGTTTTATATGGACATTTTGGTTACAATTTCTATGAAGGGTACCTATACAAGGACTTTCATAACCTGTAACACCCACGTTTCCGGGAGGCATTTATTACATTATGTCAAAAAACAGGGTTAAATAACAGTACTGAAGAAGGTTCTGATTATGTGTGTAAGTGAAAAATAAATACAGAAATATAAATTACTCAGTTTGGTATTAGCGCTAATACCGGTAATATAAATGTTTTTGGGATTTAACTAGAATGTGTTAGTGTAGGGCCTTACCGATTGACATCGCCTTTGAGTTTCACTGAATGTGTTAATCCTCTCTCTGATTTCCTTTGCAGAACTGGAAGCAGTGATCCATATTGCATCGTGAGGATTGACAATGAGGCCATCATAAGGTATGTGTGTGAATTACACAAAATGTGCTTGGGATTATCTGCTGTGAGGCATGTTTGCCTGAATAAAATAAAAACCCTTTTTATTGAGGACTGGGATTTCTAAAAGGATTAGGACAGTTTAACCATTATCTTTAACCAAGCCTTTGTTGTTTTGAGCAATAAGTCAGTCATTTCAGACAGATAATTTAGTGTAGATTGAACAGAGTGAAAAAAGGACTAGTTTGCTTGTTAATGTTTAACTCTGTGACCTCTGGTTTGCCCGAATGGGAGCCAAATGTAAAATGTTGTAGTGGCTGCATGCTGTCTTTCGAGCTGAAGTGAGTTACAGTTGGAGGTGGAGGGGTAGTTGAGGATTACCTATTCTCGTTTGAATTTCAAGCATATGTTTAAGAAAGAATACTCAAAAAACATTTCAAACATCCCATTTAAAGTGCTTGTTATTTCATATGTCATGTTGTCTCATTGTCAGGCTAGCTGGCCTATCAGTCTTCTCACGGTAATATTTTGTAAAAAAGAAATTACTGCTGGTGTACACCCACACACACACACACACACACACACACTAACACACACATACATAGCTCTGGAAATTTTAAGAGACCACTCCTAATTTTTCTTAAATCAGCATTTCTACATGGCAGCCATTCCATTCCAGTGTCTGTTAAATTCCAACACAGGCACACCTCATTTTACTTAATGAGGTACTGATTAGGTGATTTCCTGAACTAAAAATAATTTAATGCGGAAAAGTATAAAAACCACTGCTGTGGTCATCATTATCCTCTTGCAATAGGACCAGCTGGATGGCAAAAGCAGTGCAAGTAGTACCTCAAAGGTAATTTGAGTAAAAAAACTATTCAGCATGAAAAAAGAGTTGAAAAGAAAAGCTTTGAGTGAGGAAAAGAAGAGTTCAGTTCTGGCTTTACTGGCAGAGGGATACAGTGAGCGTCAGGTTGCTTCCATCTGGAAAATTTCAAAGACGGCGGTTCATAAGAACAAGGTCAAGCAACAGACATTGGGGACAACAAAGCTACAGACTGGCAGAGGGGGAAAATGACTGTCCACTGACCGAGATGACCGTTAACTCGTTCAAATGTCACTCAACAACTGTAGGATGACATCAAGTGACCTACAAAAAGAATGGCAAACAGCAGCTGGCTCCTAGGGGCAGGTCTGAAATCGTGCAAAGCTAGAAAAAAGCCCTTTATCAATGAGAAGCAAAGAAGAGCCAGGCTGAAGTTTGCAAAAGACCATAAGGATTGGATCGTAGAGGAATGGAGTATGGTCATCTTCTTTGATGAGTCAAATTTTCAGCTTTGCCCAACACCTGGTCGTCTAATGGTTAGATGGAGACCTGGAGAGGCCTACAAGCCACAGTGTCTCGCACCTACTGTGAAATTTGGTGGAGGATCGGTGATGATCTTGGGATTGTCTACGAGGCCACAAATTCTTGCAGGTGTTATAGCTGCCCAATTGTCTTGGCAAAATGCCTCCAGGTCATGTAAAGTCTTTGGGCGTCTTGCATGAACTGCAGTGGCTCGATAATATTAAGGTCAGGAGACTGTGATGGCCACTCCAGAAACTTCACCTTTTTCTGCTTTAACCACTGGAGGGTCAACTTGGCCTTGTGCTTAGGGTCATTGTCGTGCCGGAAAGTCCAAGAGCGTCCCAAGCACAGCTTTCGTGCAGAAGAATGAAAATTGTCTGCCAGTATTTTCTGATAACATTCATTCATCTTGCCATCAATTTTCACAAGATTCCCCATGCCTTTAGATCTCCCACACCCCCAAAACATCAGTGAGCCACCACCGTGCTTCACAGTGGGGATGGTATTCTGTTCACTATAGGCCTTGTTGACACTTCTCCAAACATAGCACTTATGGTTGTGACCATAAAACTCTATTTTGGTCACGTTACTCCAAATTACATTTTGCCAGAAGCTGTGAGGCATGTCAAGGTGTTGTCGGGCATATTGTTAACAGGCTTTTTTGTGGCACTGGCGCAAGGAAAGACTATCTGGCAACTCGACCATGCAGATCATTTTTGTTCAAGTATCATCGTATTGTGCCCCTTGAAACAACCACACCGTCTTTTTCCAGAGCAGCCTGTATCTTTTACTGAGGTTATCTGTGGGTTTTTCTTTGAATCCTGACCAATTCTTCTGGCAGTTTTGGCGGAAGTCTTTCTTGGTCTACCTGACCTTGGCTTGATATCAAGAGATCCCCAAATTTCCCACTTCTTATTAAGTGATTGAACAGTACTGACTGGCATTTGCAAGGCTTTGGATATCTTTTTATACCCTTTTATGTCTTTATAAAGTTATATTACCTTGTTACGCAGGTCTTTTGACAGTTCTTTTCTGCTCCCCATGGTTCAGTATATAGCCTGCTCAGTGCACCCACGTGAGAGATAAGAAACTCATTTCACTATTTATACACAGACACTAATTGCAATTTAAAAAGCCACAGGTGTGGGATATTCACCTTTTATTGCCATTTTCACCTGTGTGTGTCACCTTGTGTGGCTGTAACAAGGCCAAACATTCAAGAGTATGTAAACTTTTGATCAAGGCCATTTGTGTGTTTTTTGTTATCATTATGATATAAAAAGGAGCCAAAGAATTGCAGTTTAGTCTCCATATTGATCTAGTAGCACATCTCTGACTTTTTCAGGGGCCCTGAACTTGATTTTACATATAATATGCATATGTATTGTGTGTGTATATGTGTGTGTATGTATATATATATATATATATATAATATATATAATATATAATGTATATGTGTGTGTGTGTATGTGTGTAAAATCATGTTCAGGGCCACTGAAGTCTGAGATGTGCTACTAGATCAATATGGAGACTAAATTGCTTATTATTTAATGTGCATGCCTATTATTAAAATAATGTTATGTTCAGTATGCCTTTACATGGTTAACATTTGTATGACCTTTTCTTTTCTCCCAGGACGGCTACGATATGGAAGACGCTCTCTCCCTTCTGGGGGGAGGAATATAATGTTCACCTACCTCCATCCTTCCATACTGTTTCCTTCCACGTACTGGATGAGGACTCACTCAGGTAATGAGACTGCATCTCTGTTCAGATTTTTTGCCACTGCAACACTTGATAATATTTTTAAATATGATGCAGAACTGTAATGTTTTTATACATCAATGTAGTTTATATTCCATATAATCATTAGTCAGATACATGACGTCCCCCGCTATTCTTTTTTTTTAACTTCAAGGCTTATAAAAGTTTTCTGCTTTTGAAGGGGGTAAATAATCAGCTATTTCATTTCTTTGGAGAAGGCTAGTTAATGTATTTGTTGACATAAAGAAGATGCAAACATTTACAGTATTCTGCAAGAAAAAGCATTACAGTACATGTGCAGGCACTAAGGAATGTTCATTATTGACACTGTGGTACACATTTAAACAGTGGAAGTCCAGTGGAATGTAAAGGGGCCATTTGTAATATTCTTATTGTACTTCTAGCATAAATATAAACATAAATAACCTAAACACATTTGCAAGTAATCATTTGATTTATAGTTTATAATATTTCTTCCCTGAGTTATTGTTCTTGTTGGTTTGCATATCAGTTTGCATTGATGTTTAATCTCCTCATACTCGCATTAGAAACTCGCCCCCCCCCCCCCCCCAACCCAAATGACCCTAAACCAGCTAATACTATTCCGGTCTCGTTAGGTAAGGGAAGAGGAGGAGACAAGTGGTTTTATTGTTTAAGTTCAGCCTTGTAAACGATAGAGGTGTGATTGTACACAGTGTCCCTTTAACTAATTTGTAGCCCTTTTGTTGTTCTAGCCGTGATGATGTCATCGGGAAAGTGTCCATCAGTAAGGAAGTCTTAGCTGCCAACCCACAAGGTAAGAGTACTCTCTAAAGGCAAAATGGAGACCATGATTGGAAAATACTCCTACGGTAAAACATGTCAAGGGATTAAACCATGACCGCTACATTTTACCCTAAACTAAAACCTAACCATGACCAATTTCCCAAAATCGCCATTGATATGATCGACAGCCAGCGTCAATGGCGAAAACATCCCTATGTCACAATGTTTTATTGTGTTTAAACTTGACTCGTGCTGCCCGTATCCACCAGTGCACAAGTGTGCAGTGCAATGAGCAACAAGCAAGTAGACAACTCCATTATTTCCCAATTTGCCGTATCGTTCATATTGACAAATACACAGTCCATGTTAGACTTTTAACCTAATGCCCCAACTTGCTGATAGATTTTGGAAAGAGTGAAGGCAGAGAGCTAATGATCAACCATCGAATCCAATGATCTATTGGCCAAATGGAGTACTAGTTCAGAATGTATCAGAGAGGGAGAGCTTAGAAAATGCACTGAATTCTGTTTTCTAATAAATTACGGGCCATTCAGTTCTAGTGGGTTCTTTCTCAGTGCAAACCCAGACATGGTGGTCAAATTCTTAGAAAAACGGCTGCTTTGAGACATTGTCTGTCTGACCCTCTCTACCTGGTGGGTTAAATTCAAGTCGGCAGGCTGACTCACTTGCAAAACACAGGGGCGACTACAGAGGTTAGAAAATAGAGTTGTTTGGGGGGCTGAGTCACGCTACACAGCAGGGTCATCCATTATCGTGACGTGTGTGTGTGTGGGTGTGTGTGGGGTGGGGGGGGGGGGGGTGGAGGGGGCATGATGCTGGTGCAGTTTACTCCCATGCAAAGATGGAGATTAGATTATGGTATTAGTCAACTTTCCCTGGCCCTCACAGAGACAGGAACAGGATACTCAAGTTATCTCTTTAGATACTGATTGACTCCAATGATTCACATGGTAGCAACTATTATAAGGCTGTTTACTTCCAAAACTATTAATTATGTCATTTTTCCAGGGCATGCGTACTGTAGGTGTTGTAATGCATTATATACCAGTCAGGTATGGTCAACAGCAGAGCTCTAATTAAAAGTTCAAATATTTTGTTGCACTGGTGCTCCCTAAAGTTAGGAACATCACCAGAAAAGAAGGTGTTGCATTTGGCTAGGATTGTGAATGTAAAGTTGCCTGCAAATGCATTCATTTATAGCACTACTGAACAGGTTAAAACCCTTTAACAGTTAGGGCTACAGACATGTAGTAAAAGTGCTTCCACAGTCACAAATCTGCATATTTTTCCTTAAGTGCATTTGTAATGGGTAGTACAGCAAAGAATAATTATCTGGCAGTGTTTTTTCCTGGTGCACTGATTGGCCCAAATTAAAAATCTAATATTTCTCGTCATGGGGTCTCTCCATGGGCAGTGCAATTGACCAGCAATGTCTGGGTTTGGGGATTAGTAATTAAAATCTGTTACCTTGTCTTGCAACTCTTGCAACCCTCTTGTGGCAGCTTCGGTGCCTGTGAGATCAATGGAGGTAGAAAGCCGGAGAGTGTTCTCTCTGGCACATGAGGATTCCGGTCTAGACTTCCTGGTTGAGTGAGAGAACTGAGAAGAGCTAAAACAACATCAAATGTGCGTCGAAGACACACATCTTAACATCGACTCTCCTGAGTCTCAGAAACTGAGATGAAAACAGGGTGAAAGCAATTGATTAAAATAGTTAAATTGTAGGAATAACAATTTATATTCAGGTGCTGGTCATAATATTTGAATATCATCAAAAAGTTGATTTATTTCAGTAACTCCATTCAAAAAGTGAAACTTGTATAATGTATACATTCATTCTACACAGACTGATATATTTCAAGTGTTTATTTCTTTTAATTTTAATGATTATAACTGACAACTAATGAAAACCCCAAATTCAGTATCTCAGAAAATGTGAATATTGTGAAAAGGTTCAATAGTGAAGACACCTTGTGCCGCACTCTAATCATCTAATTAACCTAAAACACCTGCAAAGGCCTTTAAATGGTCTCTCAGTCTAGTTCTGTAGGCAACACAATCATGGGGAAGACTGCTGATTTGACAAATAGACCACCATTGACACCTTGCACAAGGAGGGCAAGACACAAAAGATCATAGCTAAAGAGGCTGGCTGTTCACAGAGCTCTGTGTCCAAGCACATTAATAGAGAGGCGAAGGGAAGGAAAGGATATGTTAGAAAAAAGTGTACAAGCAATAGGGATAACCGCACCCTGGAGAGGATTGTGAAACAAAACCCATTCAAAAATGTGGGGGAGATTCACAAAGAGTGGACTGCAACTGGAGTCAGTGCTTTAAGAACCTCCATGCACAGATGTATGCAAGACATGGGTTTCAGTTGTCGCATTCCTTGTGTCAAGCCACTCTTGAACAAGACACGGCGTCAGAAGCGTCTCGCCTGGGCTAAAGACAAAAAGGACTGGAATGCTGCTGAGTTATGTTCTCTGATAAAAGTACATTTTGCATTTCCTTTGGAAATCAAGGTGCCAGAGTCTGGAGGAAGAGAGGAGGGGCACAGAATCTACATTGCTTGAAGTCCAGTGTAAAGTTTCCACAGTCAGTGATGGTTTGGGGTGCCATGTCATCTGCTGGTGTTGGTCCACTGTGTTTTCTGAGGTCCAAGGTCAACGCATCCATCTACCAGGAAATTTTAGAGCACTTCATGCTTCCTGCTGCTGACCAACTTTATGGAGATGCAGATTTCATTTTCCAACAGGACTTGGCACCTGCACACAGTGCCAAACCTACCAGTACCTGGTTTAAGGACCATGGTATCCCTGTTCTTAATTGGCCAGCAAACTTGCCTGACCTTAACCCTATAGAAAATCTATGGGGTATTGTGAGGAGGAAGATGCGATACGCCAGACCCAACAATGCAGAAGAGCTGAAGGCCACTATCAGAGCAACCTGGGCTCTCATAACACCTGAGCAGTGCCACAGACTGATCGACTCCATGCCACACCGCATTGCTGCAGTAATTCAGGCAAAAAGTATTGAGTGCTGTATATGCTCATACTTTTCATGTTCATACTTTTCAGTTGGCCAACATTTCTAAAAAACAATTTTTTGTATTGGTCTTAAGTAATATTCTAATTTTCTGAGATACTGAATTTGGGATTTTCATTAGTTGTCAGTTATAATCATTACAATTAAAATAAATAAACGTTTAAAATATATCAGTCTGTGAGTAATGAATGAATATAATATATATAATATATATAAAGTTTCACTTTTTGAATGGAATTACTGAAATAAATCAACTTTTTGATGATATTCTAATTGTATGACCAGCACCTGTATATTGGCACCTCATTCTTCATGATAATGTGGTAACTTAAAGGTCCATTTTCATAACCCAACCTTTCTGTGTCTTGTTTATGTTTGATATGCCATCTAAATTACTTTTGTGTTTATGTTTGCAATAGCTTACTTTTAGTAGAAATATCCAAAGCCTACTCCAGACTACCTACTGCTCTTTGTGATATATTAACCTGTCTGCCTCCTCAGCCAATGTTTGCAATGAGAAATAACATTCAATAGCATTAGACTGCTTCTTTGTGATATGTGGCCCATATAGCGTGTCATAGCAGATGGTCTTTTTGGGAAACCCGTACAGGAGTGAGCATATGAAAACTACATGAGATCCCTCACATTCAAAGAAACTACCAGATCATCTGCTCTTATTTTGGGATCTGCAGCCTCTCTGTTGAAAGTAGTGGGGACCTCACCCTAACCCCATCCCTGTTTTAACGGGAGGCACCTTGGTCATCATCCATTACCTTTTGAAGAGGGGCATAATTCCAATTTATAAACAATCACAGAAATATGTCTATTTTGTGTGATGTTAGGCAATGTTACGCTGCATGACAGGGTGTGAATGGCTTCTGTGCTGGGGGCAGGCACTTTGAGGTGTCTTGGGACTACTGTGGAAATAACCTTGAGAGAAGCAGGCTGTGAGCAGGAATATCAAAATAATGTTGCCTTTAGGGTTGCATTTGGTCACCGACTAGGTCTAAAATTGGTTCAATTTCTTTTTAAAATTGTTGATGCTTTCTAAATGTCTACCTATAATTTTGGTGGTCAATGGTACCAAATTAAAATAGCAAAATTTAACCTGGTCAATAAATGAACACACATATACATTTTGCAGAAAGGACCTGTTTCTGAAAGGAAAAAGTTGCTTTTGTGAAGTGATGCTTTTCCTCAAAATGGGAGAATTTGTAATGATTATACTGGGGGCCCCTGACAGGGAAACAGAATGGTGAGATACTATGGTGGAATTACTATGACCAAGACAAAGCCATAATCACTAATTGTAAACAACCAAATTCAGAGAAAGGGGGTGAATAGTTTTTTTACTGGCAGGACGGTTTTGGCCCTTAGGCATATTTTCGCCAACTTCTGCTGTAGAGAGGCGGGATGGGGGAATGAGAGAGGACTGTGACCACACTGAATTTCTTTTGAAGCAGGCAGGTCAGGGCTTGAAAGGCTAGAGAACGAGTATTGGAGTGGATGGGTGTATAACTGCAAGTCACAGTTTGAACCCTTTAATGGATGAGATCCTTCACTCATGCCTGTAGGCTTCTGCCAAGGTCTGATCCACCAAAAGGTTTTGGGTACTGTACAGTCACCTCTTTACTGATTGGCAGGTCTGATAAAGAGGAGCAAAAAAGGTGGTATAAAATGTACAACATGGGTCATTTGAATATATTGCCTGTGGATGACTCCCAGTATACATCAACATTAATATAGAAGTAGAGTGTTAACCACACAATTAAAATGTTATTCTACATGTTGATAATTTCCTGAGTTTATTTCACACATTTCATTGGCTCATATTTATATCAGTGGTGCAAATCAAATGCATGGGCTTTGAAATGGCAGCCTATTCCTTTTATGGTGTACTCCATTTGTCAATATGGCTCTGGTAATAAGAAGTGCACCATAGGAATAGTGAACTATTTAGCAGCATACTATTTGGATGACATGCATAATTTATGTAGATTAGGTTTTGTATTTATACATCAACAGACATTACTGGTTTGTGCTACAAAAAAAACTATTTTCAGTTAACTTGAAATTAAGCTTAGCGTCTTTGTACACAGTATATTAAAATGTTATCTATTTACCTGACAGTGATCAAAAGAGACTCACAGGAGCAGTTATGGGTGACCATGTATACATTATTTAGTTTTTGGTTCAACCATTAGTTCAGGTTTTTATATGTTAGAAATAGGTTTTTATTGGTATTTCATGGAAAATATACACAGGATACAAACAGGAGGCAAACAACACAAAGATCTTACAGATGTCTGCTTGACAACGCTAGAGAACAAAGGAGATGGATACTTTAAATATACAACCACAGATTTTGATCTTTTGGCATGACTTTGGTACAAACAAACTGCCTAAAACCTTCACACAAGCAGTCTTTTTTCCAGACATACGCTTCACCAAGTTTTCTAGCTAAGCGAGCCGTGTGATTAAAAACAGCTTGGCGGGGCATGTATTGGACCTGTTCTTTGACCCCTGAGCACATTGGCAGTTGCTACAATAAGATGAACTACTAGCTGGCCATCACAAACATGGGTGTTTTGATCAATCTTTAATTACATTTTATAGAACATGATCATAAGGAAGGAAACTATCTTTTTTTTCTTTTTGTATTACAAACCATGGGGCCTGCTTGACTATGTAGGGAATATTCTTGGTTGTTTAGAAGTCAAATTCTCTGACAAAAGTTTATCATTTCTGATTTAATCTGTCTATAAGAATCTGTCCACAAGAGATTATGTAGGGATAGAATTATTCCCCTTGAATCCCAGACCTAAAAAGCGACCAAAATGATTGATTTAAAGAAAGGATTTGTTGACTTTAATGTCTGAAAGCGTAATTTAACATAATCTATCAAAGTGAAATATGATATTTTGGCTATATCCAGGCCAACTTTAAGATTCCATAATACTTCAAAGTTGTTAGGCATACAAAGCAAAAGTTGGTGTCTTTATGCCTTACCACTTGCTCTGTGAGTAGTATTTTGATTTTATATTATTATTTCTCTATACGTATCAATATAGATTTAGCTATTTGTTTAACATATTGTTGAACATACTATAATATGTTTTACATGCATACAAATGAAGATAATAATAATATACTCTACTGGCATAGCAACAAATAAAGGTATTTTTGTCTTGGTTTTGTGACTAACCACACAGTCAACTCCCATTTAGGACACGACTAATACTGCATCTTTGCCCAGACCATTGACCCATGTTCCAACTGTTTGTAACCCACGCACAGACCATTTAACCAAAGATCTTTGGAAACAAGACTGGCTTATAAAAAGGCCTCACATGCTTTTTTCCATCTTGCTTTGTGGAAATGTGATTGTGGTTGTCACCGGATTTATTTTTGTCCCACACTCAGCTTGCAATAAAGAATAATGGAGCCTGACTAAAGACAGACGCAGGAATATAAGTCAGGAGAAAACCCTTTTTAGTGTTCCACAAGGGTAAACACTGGACATAACATGAGTCAGTGAACAAATACAGTATTATTTCCATATTCATCATGAGGGGCTGCAGTGGCTCATGTGTCCTGCTACACACATCCAACGCCCACATTTATCAATAGTCAATATTACTGTTATATTCAAAGAATTTCTGAGTTGAATATTAATTCTGAGTACATTAGTTCTGTCCAAAATGCAGTGTATGTATTAGATATGTTCCATTTTGGAGGCGGTGAAGGCAGGGTTACAATGAGTTCAAGATCTACTCGAGCAGAAGCAAATGCATCACAGGCATTAGTTCTATTATATTACGCCTTGAGACACAGAGAAAGGATATTATTAATGGGGTTTATTCACAAATAATGTATATCTCTCTGTCTGTGCATTGCTCAAAAATCTCCATGCTAATTGAGCTGTCTGTTATGTATTAAAGGGCTGGATGGCTGGATGAACCTAACTGAGGTTGACCCAGATGAGGAGGTACAGGGAGAGATTCACCTCCAGATGTCAGTGGTTGGGGATGGGGATATTCCCAAAATACTACGCTGCCAAGTATTAGAGGCCAGGTAAGACATGGAGGATGTTCAGTAGTCCCCTATGGTTTAGTTATTGTGACATAGTACTGGGACCGTGAAGCAATTTTATTTTTCACTTTGTATGCCAACAGCTTGGTTTTCAAATTAAACAGTTACTATGAGTATTCTCAGCTTTTTTTTATTATTGTAAAAACAATAGGTATTTGTGTACATATTGTTTTTACTAATAAGAAATTAGATCACCTTTTATAATTTGTCTTCTAATTTCAGAGCATCCAACTTATTGGAACAGATTATTTGATATATTAAGCATTTATGTATGGTATTCTGTTAAGTCTACGGCCCATTGAACCCAATAGATGCTAGGTGTCTTCAATTAATAAAAGTTTATAGGAATTCAATCTAGAAATTGACTAACAAACAATAACATTTATTTTCTTTTGAATTTCCCGACAAACTTAGCTTCAGACCAGTGAAGCAGTAGTCTGTTTTAGGTGACTTAAATCCTAACTCAATGTCATACATGAAGTAATCGATGTGTTTTGCACAGATTTTAACATTAGATTTACTGAGCACACAGCCTCCACACCATGTGAACTGTATCACCATAAATACCTGGGATGTGGGGCATCTGTGCTGTTGTTATTACAGCCCACCTGATGAAGACAGCTTGGCTGACATTAGGTTCTACCACTAGTAGTGTCACTTTCTCTGAGCTCATCCTCAATGCTCTCATACTGACATAATTTCAAATAATTTGTGGGAGGTTGCTGTTTACATTCCGCACTCTAATCCACAGCAACTTCCAGATGCATTCCAGTGCATTAATCTAAAGGTTGCCAGGTTGGACGACCACACAACTCTGTAATAGTAAGAGTGCTGAAAATAAATGCACAATGTACAGTACACTGTGATGATTTGCAGTTGAAACTAGACATGGGTCCATGGCTCAGATATGTCATGTTTTATGTTTCAACGACTTAGATGTTATTACACTTATGGGACAATTCCATTGTTTCCATGGTTCCAGGGGTTGGGTGGGAGCCAGCAACATCTGGTTAAAATGAGACCCGAGGGACCTGAGCTCCTGTACCACTGGCCAGCAGTTGATCTTTTTATATACAGCTTGAAAGTAGAGCTCCCCCACTTCCCAAATCCCAAATGAATCCCTGCATGGTACCGGAGCAGATTGAAAGATGCGGTCCGGAAGTATTTAGTTGATTGCAAAATTCCTAGAGTGCATCTTTAAGGGAATGCTCTGGATCTAATATAACTGTATTGTTTTGGGTGCCTCAGGTCTGACCGAGAATGTGGAAGTAATCTGTTAAAGTGTCAACCAATTCAAAACATTTGTTTTTGTGTGGTTTTGCGCTTTAGAGACCTTGCAAAAAAAGATAGAAATGGAGCATCCGATCCTTTTGTCAGAGTACGATACAACGGCAAAACCCAGGAAAGCGCGGTAAGAGAGAGACCAACTAATTTCATTGTCCTTACATGAAGCCAATGGTCATTTTATAGATGGAAACCTGGAAAACCTGAATTCCATACAAGAACTTAGAAATTGATGACTTTGTGGTTTCAGGTGATTAAGAAGTCCTGTTACCCCCGATGGAATGAATGCTTTGAGTTTGAGCTGGATGATGCCCCCCCTGACACCCCTCTGAGTGTAGAGCTATGGGACTGGGACCTGGTCAGCAAGAATGACTTCCTGGGAAAGGTAAGAAGTCCTTTTGGGATTACATACCAGAAATATGGGTCACTTTCACAGAATTCTCAGGTTTACCAGAAATCTCATTTGGAATCAGGAATAATGAAAATCCATAATTCTCCTAACAGAATTGCTCAGCCGGCTAACCTTACTGAGATGTGCAGGAGACCTGACTTTTGAAGACTAGTCGGTCACACTTGAATAGTGAGACTTTAAAATTAATTGCCTTGCAAAAGCATTCAAACTGCTGACTACTGTAATTCACTCATATTACTGAATTAAAAGTGGTACATATTAAATGTTATTGTTATTTTATTTGAAAACACTGAACCTGACAATTTTTCGTACAATGATATAGGATGTTCACCTTCTGGTTCTTGAGCCACACCAGTGTTGCTTTGGATCTGTGCTTTTATTGTTCTGCAGAATGGGGGAATTACTTGGCTTGAAGTGACATACAAGCTGCTCAGTAAGTTCAAGTACCCTTATAAATACTCATATGGCAGTCAGAGGAACTGTCCATAGGGTGAATTCACTCTATCCATATCCCTGTATTTTGCTCCATTCATTCTTTCAATTTTAACAGTGACACACATCCTTTCAGAAGGTACTTTTAGACTAACAGCTTCTTTCTTACCACTCTCCAGTGTCAGCCCAATTTTATGCAGAGCTCTTGTTATGATTGATGGGTGCATCATTACTCCACTTCAAGCCACTTAAAGGGATAGTTCATCTAAAAAACATATTTATCCAAAAAATCACTTACCAAAAGTTAGTCCATTCTTTCCAACCATCCATTAGCTCTGTCCCCGGCTGTAATTAACATTCTTAGAAACGTCCAAATTCATGAAGGAAAACTGTTCGGCCCACTACAGCAAAGCTGCATTGCAAGTGGAAAACTACTCCAAAAGATTTCAAATTACATTTAGTAATCTGTCGCGGTAGCATAGATTTTTTTAACTGTACAGTGACCAAACAAGCGGTGGAATGTGGTCAATCCAAACCAGTACTAGCGAACTATTTCCTACAGCCATTCACACACCTCGTGTGCTTTGGCAATGACGTCATCGGAGTAGGAGTGAACTTGAACCTCCAGAAGCTACGCGAGGTGAGAGTTTCTCTAGCTGGCCCATTATTGTGAATATTGTCAGTGGACTGGATTTTATTTCTCTCATTGTAGAAAATGCAGCAATCGTGTTTTGTTTCCAAATAAATTATACAAGGGACCTGGGAGAGGAGACTTGGTGTTTCACTCATTGCCATAATGTAACACTTCATTCTACCGTTGACATACAATTTAGTTAGATATACAGGTATGTTGACTCTTGTAAAAGCTACTTAAGTGGTTAAATAAATGAAATCATACACATTTGTTGTCTACCATTGTCTGATTAGCTTTGTTGACATCAAGTAAATAGAAAAGTTTAGCTTTGAGCTAAAGCCTCGGTCAAAGTTTGTGCACCGAAAACAATGGACCAGACGGTAGGTTCACATTCAAGGGGTTTATGATGCAGCTTTCATATCTTGTCTATTCACCCAGCTACACTAACCACAATGTTCTAATCTATGCTAAACACTTTCCTAATGTATGCAGTTATGTTTCTTTAACGTCTTCGTGCTGCTGTAATTATTTAGATATTAAAGAATGTTTTATAGGTCATTCTGAGGTCACTCAGCCCTCAGAAATGCTCCAAATTCAACCAAAATTGTCTGGTTTGTTTGTGCTTCGTTTGTGCCGGTTTGTGTCATTAAACATTTCATTTGTGTTGCTTCAGTGTTTTAAATATAAAATATTTAATTATAGGTGATGACATCACCAGCCCCCCAACCTGCTCCAGATTGACTTTTTGTTGTGCTCTGTTTGCACATCCAAACTCTAAAACGTCCAGGGACGTAACAGCTGGTAAAAGTTTAGTTTGTGCTGCTACAGGTTTTGGTACATAACCAAAATTTCAACTGGATAGTGCATTGGCTTTATCTCTCTTTCCATAGCTCTGTTATTACTCAATGCAGGGAAATTACCAACTTCACTCAGGGAAAATACCTTCAATCGTTTGTGCCAGACACATTTTAATTTGTGCTGCTGTCATTTTATAGATATTAGTCCTAAAGATAATTTTATAGATAATTCTGGGGTCATTCAGTCACCCAACATGCTCCAAATTCAATCAAAACAATCTGAATCTTTTGTGCCGGTAAACGTTTTGCGTTGGGTTGGGAGTTTCATCCAGGTGAATGGTTCACAGGTGGAGGCCAATGGTTAGGTAATTGTGTCCTCATTAGGACAAATTCTTTCATCTGTGTAAATTGGGAGCACAGCACAGGAGTTTAATTCTTATGAAAGCAATATATGTATTTGTGTTACAAATATTTAACCACACTAAACCAATGTCACAATACAATAATTGTCAGTGTTTTCAAATAAAAACATATTTTTTTATATAAATGTCAATGTAGCATTTGTAATTCAGTAATATGAGAGGATTGGAAAGAAATGTTAAAATAATAATTGAAGACCAATATTGGGAAAGCACTGCAGTGCTGATCAAGCATCATTTTTGCCTGATAGATTATAAAGATTGTAGATCACCCTTTATTAATAAAAAAGTGAATAATATTTCACTTATATGAAATGGATTTAAAATATATTGTAAAAACAAATCAAACATGTTGCTGTAAATTTCCCTCTTTTAGGTACTGTTCAATATCAACCGGCTTCAGTCAGCCCAACAGGAAGAAGGCTGGTTTCGCCTGGTCCCTGATAAGCCCAAACACAGCCAACATGAGTGAGTATCAATGGGTTGTCACCATTAGTAACGCAAGACAGTTTTTGCACATTTGTTATTTGACAATATACCGTAAAAATGTATTTAACCTTCAAGTACACTCCTGAATATCCACATGGCAGTCAGAGGCAATGACAATAAGTACAGGCAATTGCACCTATAAATGCTTCTTTCCTAAATATATGGAACAGTAAGCATTTGTTATCTTTTTGGAGCACTATATTCCAAAAGTTTAGATTTCAACACAATTACTATGAAGTTTGAATATATCATATAATGTTCTCAGCATATTGGTTTTACTGTTTATAAATAACTCCACTTTTTGCCCGACCACATATCAGAGCCGGCCAAGAAGAGCGAATGTCTCTTACTGAGCGAGTGAGTGACTGACTGAGTGCCTGACTACCCAGTGTTAAATTACGTAGTGGTTTGAGACGCGGACTGCCCCGTAGGTGACCGACCTTCGATCCTCACAGACAAAACAAATCAGCCATTAGGATTTGTTCCAGATAGACTAAAACTTTCCTGGCTACTAGCTTCTATAGCTACGTTATAGTAAGCATAAAATAAACTGTTTACGGTTATATTGCGATGGATGAACTGCACCGACAAGGAAAATATTGCTCTCGATTTTTATTTACATAGAGTAGTTCATAATGTAGTGGTTGGCTATTCAACTGTTTTCTGTATTCAACATTGTTTTCTATACAAAAGAACCAGCCATGGAGTGATTGGAGTCATTGCTTTCATTATAGGTACTGCATAGCAAGACTAAAACCTCTCTGGCTACAAGCATCAGTAGCTCCATTATAGTAAGCCTAAAGTAAAACAGTTTTTGGTTATATGGTGATGGGCGAACTGCATCGACAACAAACACATTCATTGTAAATCGAAAAATGTATTTCACACTACCACAGGAAACCGCGTATCGAATCCAGCCAGGGCAACAATATTCATCTCTTCTAATTGCGGGCCCGCAGAACTAGGCTTGTCTTGTTCCTTTTCTTGTTATATAAAGACCCTCTACTTCAGGGTACCAAATGTATTGGGCCAGATTCATGTAAGTCTCAACTTCAGCAAATTAAAGGCATGTTCAATTGGGTTTAAATCTGTAGATTGATTTGGCAGGTCAAGCACTTTCACAGTGCATGTAGAGCACCAGCAGCAGGAACACATCAACACTACTCAGGTGAGAGCAGAGAAGCAGACGTGTGTGGTAAACTAGATTTTGAGGGCATAGGGCAGTGTTATGGAAATGTGTATATTCTCAGTTCACTACCACCTTAAACGTTGACTTGGCTGGCTAAAAATGATGTATATAGGCTTTTATGCTTACTCATAGACAATGCTGTTGGAGGCTAGATTTTAGGTAATATTTAAGGTTTGGGCAGCATGCTATAAATCTTGTGCAGTTTCTTCAGTCCCCACACTTTCCTGTTACTACCACTTTGGTACATGTTCATCTTTGTCACCATAACTTTTTCCATAACTCTGAGGTTTTTGGTTACTTTTTAACAAACTGTATCCAGCCATCCTGTTTTTTAGGCTAACTAGTGGTTTGCACCTTGCTGAATAGCCTGTTTTAGATTTTCTGTTAAAGTCATCTGAGGATGGTTGTGGCTGACATACCCACTTCTAACTCCTTGGAATTGTTCCTGATCCGTCTGAATTTTTTTTATGGTGAGTATCAGCCTTTCTTGGGAATTGCTAAGCTCACCAGTGTGATGTTCTAATCTATTGTTTTTGGTAAACTATGTTTCTGATATTGTGTCTTCTCTGACTTTCATTGATGTTGGCAGTCATTAATTTCAGAAACTCAAAAAGTACACATTGAAAGCCCTTTTATGCCAGCACAGATAATGTGATGGAATTCACATCAGTAACCCTAAACACCTGTGTCAAGTAAATAGTCATTACTTTTGGTGCCTTGAAATAGCCATGTGTAAATAAACCATGTATAAAAAATAATAATGTATATTCTAAATAATGTGTTAGGCATGGAAATATCATTAAATTAAAATGGAAAATTTATATTTTAACCAATTAGTATTGTTTGAATATGAATCAAAATGTTTGGAGTGTATAGCCAAAACAAGAGAATGCATCACTTTCACTTTAAGTAATTAGACAAAATGTGTAAAGAAGAATTACAATTGTAGTATGGCAATTCCATGCTTAGGTCAACCTGAACATGAAAAAAACCTTTCCAATAAATAACTTTTAAAAACATTTTGTGCCAATTTCTTGGTTCTTAGAAGTAATCTGAATGACCTAATAAGTATTATAAGGAAATTTGGTAAATAAATCTTTTGTATATGAAACACATACTTTTGCACAACATTACATCCATAATGGAATGTCACATCAGTAATGGTTGATTTTATTTCCTGTCTAAAGTAAATATGAACATTTTCATTATTGTTGTTTTTGTATGTAGCTAATCCTTCATCAAGTAAGATTCATAAACATTTGTCAGTACTTTTGTTCTCCCAAAATGCCTGTACATTTCTGTCACATCCACAATGCAAGTTTTGTTGTTCCGTTAACGTAAAATGGGATGACATACCATTTCATATTTTTCTACAACCCCATTTTTTAAAACATTAGAATGCTGTGTAAAATGTAAAGTAACACCGAATGCAATGATGTGCAAATGATTTAAACCCTATATTCAATAGAAAATAGAACAAAGACAACATCAAATGTTGAAACTGAGAAATGTTATTGTTTCTTGAAAATGTATGCCCACTTTGAATTTGATGCCAGCAACATGTTTCAAAAATGACAGGGGCAACAAAAGACTGTAAAAGTTCTACAATGCTAAAAAAAAAGAAACCTGGTGGAACATCTCACAACTAATTACGCTTATTGGCAACAGGTCAGTAACATGATTGGGTGTAAGAATAGCATCCCAGGGAGGATCCACAAATGCAAATGAAATCTCTACCTTGGGAAGAAGAAACCGTATACAAACAAAATCCAGAAACCCTGCCGCTTTCTCTGGGCCCACGGTCATTTAAGATGGAGTGAGTCGAAATGGAAAACAAATCAAAATTATTGAATTTGAAATTATTTTTGGGAGTTATGGACGCCGTGAAAAGTTCTGTTTTTATTTGCATTTTACACAGCATCCCAACTTTTTTTTTAAACACACTTGTACTCAACCTCTGTTGGGTCCTACAAATATATACATTAAAGCATTCATTTATCCTTGTTAAGTAATTTCTGTGAGGTGTGAGCACAGGTGGGTCCACCTGTTGGGCATTTATGCCTGACGCACCTCTGACGGTGCCATTGTGCCAACTGAAGTGTCGTCTGCCGGGAGCCACCCTTCACGGATGTTTCGCTCCTTTAATCCTGGAACATCTCCAGGTGGTGGAACAACGGCAGGGACGTCTCCCTACCGCCCCCTGCAGCCAGCTAGGATCCCATACCTTGTCCTAATACAGTATTAGTGTATTCTCGTAGAATAGCTTTATAAATCATGGGGCGAAAGGAAGGTATGGGTGATTTCTCGGTCGTACCATGTGCTATGGAGAAGAGGTGGGCGTGACAGGAGTGTGTGTGTGTGTGTGCGTGCGTCCATGTATGCGGGTGCATCTGTTGCCATCCTTGTGCCAACAGGAAGTGTTAATCCTTTTCCCGGGCTAAATCCCTGCTTTATTTCTCCTCTATAGAGGATCGTTTGGCCCCGTGGACTCTGGACACAGATTAGAGCTGGATAGACAGAGTGGGAGGGAGGCAGTGAGGA
This sequence comes from Esox lucius, assembly GCF_011004845.1. Classification (NCBI taxonomy): domain Eukaryota; kingdom Metazoa; phylum Chordata; class Actinopteri; order Esociformes; family Esocidae; genus Esox; species Esox lucius. The sequence goes on from NC_047575.1 coordinate 28,006,646, forward strand.
CAGTCAGGAGTGGACCCGACCCTGGCTTATGTAAAAGGACGAGGGCTCTAGCAGTTTGTGCATCCTCTTCGGACAGTATAGGACTTAAGTTGTGTGCCCCAGCAGGAACCCAGATTAGTGCCAGATACAAGGGCAATGTAGGGCAATTGGGCCGGCTACATGGCGGCCATTGGATGTTGTTGTTTTCGTCGAGGGACAACAGAAACCTCTGTAACCTGTTAATGTGATAATGGCAGGAGAGGGCACTTGTGCTGCAGGATAAATTGGACCCTAGGATGGGTTTTCAATTTACTTCAGTGCCATGAATGCTGTCCGGATGACCATTTTGGGTCTACCTAGTAAAAAGACTGAAGTGGGAAATAAAAACAGGAACGGGTTGCAGGGATTCTGTTTCTATGGATCCACCAGAGGTTTAGGTCATACTGTTCAGCCATTCATGAAGCCATCATAATAAATGTGATAAGTAATAATATTATGTTTAACTGATGAAATGGAATCATAATTACCGACTTACAAGCAGTACTTCGTACATGGCTGGATTAATGAATGCATAACTGGTGTGGGGAAAATTGGTCAAGTAAGTTTGTCGCAAAAGGCTAGCATTCAATGTTGGTTATCCAACATCCTTAGCCCAGATTCAAGAGAAATGGTTAAATCCTGTCTCAATTCCAGACCATTTTATGATGTGTGAAACATTACTTAGATATATATTGTATTCCCTCAATTTGAGGGTAGTGTTCAGTGTGTTCCAGTCAAACCATCTGATCCTGCTGATTGGTTCAATCCCAAGAAGTGCAAGAGTCATCCAATGCTCTCGTAGCGTGCCAATTTGAGAATTTAGGGATTTCCGTAAGTGTCCATAGCATGTTCTTCTGCTGTGCATGCAGAGAAATGTTCCAATAGTCAGTTAAATTCAGGCCTTGTCCAGTTAATGTGTTTGTTCTCATGACGAAAGGGTCAGTTACTTACAATTAGATATTTGCCTGGTGATGGACGGTATGTGCTGCTCCCATACTCATTATTTACTTATTGTTTCCGATTAAGAAATGGAAATCCAAAACTCTAAACCCCCTTCCCTTAACCAATATTTTATTTTCAATCAATAGTTTTGTAATGGGAGTATATACTGTAGAAACCTGTGGAAATGACTAAAACTTAAGTTGATAAGTAGATGCATATTGACCAATAATGATATCAGGGCCCATAGGTCAGTTATTATATATTTTGAAAGTAGGACCTTTTGAGAATGTAATGAATGTGATAAATCATTTTAAACCATCCTAGAGATGTTTAAATAGATAATGATATGACAAAAACTGACACTCCTTTTGGGCAGCATGTAATATTTTATATAATATGTTTTGACAGATCATGGTTATTGATGGACACCTGTCACCGCTCTGTTTCACTTTTCTTTTTTCATAACTGGGCTATTCTCCAAGCAATAACTGTAACAAGATATATCTCCGTATTCAGGATATCATCCTTTGTTATGAAATTTCACAATGGTTCAAATGAAATGCCATGACGAGTACTAATAGTGTACTGTTAATGTTTTGACAGAAACCCCTGTTTGAGTTGTTTATTATATATATTTAACTATTGAAGGCTCTTGAACTATTGCATGCATTGTAATGAACTATTGAATGCATATATTGGCTTCAAAAAATATTGAGACCCCTTCACTTTCTCCACATTCTGTTGTGTTTTATTTTATAATGAAATAAATGTATATATTTTTTCAAGACGGGAGAACCTGCCAGAAGGACAACCGTCTCTGCAACACTCCATCAGTCAGGCATTTATGGTAGTGCGGTTTCACAGAAGCCACTATTGAGTGTAATTTGGTCTGGTCAGACCAATCAGACCTGGAACATCCCCTGGCTAATACCATCGGTATGAAGATCAGCTGTGGGAGTATCATGCTATGGATATGTTTCTCAGAAGCAGGAACTGAAAGCCTGTACAGGATCAAGAGAATGATGAACAGAGCAAAACACCTGCAGTAGAGGTCCTTAAAGAACTTGATCTGGAGCACACAGGACCTCAGACTGGCATGAACATTCATCTTTCAGCACGACAACGACCTGAAGCACACAGCCAAGACAGTGCTGGATTTTTCTAAATCAATTATAAATTCACTCTATAAAACAGCAAAATGTAGAGAAAGTGAACGGATCTGAACACGTTCCGATGCTTCTATACCTATTTGTTCTCAGCCTAACGCTCTTTTCCAAACAGAATCTTTCTCTCAATCCTTTGGCTGCCAGGGCCACACACATACTAAATAAACACACACACACACCAAGCCAACCCCTGTCACTGAACACACAGTCAAGCAGCACACAGTAGTGGCTCCACGCTGTGCCTGTTTCTCAATGCATGCACAGATTTCTCCAAAACAACAATGAATCCACGTTTTCTCTACTATAATATTTGTTTGTATATCTTTCTTTATGCAAAGCATGTTAGTCTATGCCTGTCATTTCCCACGTCCAAGACGGATTGCCAAGATCACTGGAACCACTTCAATTGGCCTACTGCCACAACAAATCCATAGAGGATGCCACTTCCATTGCTATTCACACAGTCGCAACACACCTGAAGAAGTGAACACCTATGTGAGAATGCTGTTCATTGACTACAATTCCAAAGACAACAATATTGATCCCTCCACTTTTTGCAATGGCTGTCTCAGTCTCTAGACTTGAATCCCATTAAAAACTGTGGTTTGAATTGAAGTGGGCAGACAGGAGCTCAAAGGTCTGGAAAAATGTTGTATTGAGGGGGGTATGGTCTCTTACAATGTGTTCTCTAGTGTCAAAAAACATAGGAAAAGGCAAAAGTCCCCCCCACCAAAAAGTATAACCCCATTTCCAAAAAAGTTGGGACGCTGTATAAAATGTTAACAAAAACAGAATGCAATGATTTGCCAATCATTTAAACACTGTATTAAATAGAATATAGTGGACAAAGTATCAAATGTTGAAACTGAGACATTTTATTATTTCTTGAAAAAGATATGCCCACTTTTAATTTGATGCCAGCAACACGTTTCAAAAAAGTTGGGACAGAGGCAGCAAAAGCCTGGAAAAGTTGTGTAAGACCAAAAAATATACTAAACCTAGTGGAATAGCACACAACTAATTAAGTCAGTTAGCAACAGGTCAGTGACATGACTCAGGAACACTTCCGAAAAACAGTGTCTTTGAACACAGTACGTTGCTGCATCCACAAATGCAATTTAAAACACTACAATGCGAATAAGAAACCATACATAAATAAGATGGGCCTGAGCAACACATTTAAAAAAAGTTGGGACAGAGGCATGTTGACCACTGTGTTGCATCAGGCCAGTTTTGCACCCGGACTCTTTACCTACAGAGCCATGCTGTTGTAATACGTGCAGAATGGGGTTTGGCATTGTCTTCCTGAAATAAGACAGGCTTTCCCTTCACAGATGTGCAAGTCACCCATGCCACGTGCAGTAATGCACCCCCATACCATCACAGATGCTGGCTTTTGAACTGTGCGCTGATAACAAGCCAGATAGCCCCTCTCCTCTTCAGCCCGGAGAATGCAACATCCATAATTCCCAAAAATAATGTCAAATTTTGATTCGTCAGACCACAGGACAGTTTTCCACTTTGCCTCCGTCCATTTTATATGATCTTGAGCCCAGAGAAGGGGGCGGCGGTTCTGGATCTTGTTTAAGTATGGTTTCTTCTTTGCATGGTAGAGCCTTTCATTTGTGGATGCAGTGACATACTATGTTCACAGATCATGGTTTTGGGTAGTGTTCCTGTGCCCATACAGTGATTTTCACTACATAACCGTGTCTGTTTTTAATGCAGTTCCATCTGAGGGCCCGAATATCAAGGCCATCTAATACTGGTTTTTGGCCTTGTACCATAGATGATGAGATCCCCAAACTCTTCGCAATTTTACATTGAGAGACATTATTCTTATAATGTCTCTCAATGGTAAATCGTTGCACTATTTACCTGCACAATCTTTCACAGAGTGGTGAATGCCTCCCCTTCCTCATTTGTGACAGAACCATCCTCTCAGGAATGAACTTTTAATACCCAATCATGTTACGGACCTGTTGCCAATTGACCTAATTAGTTGTGTGATATTCAGTCAGGTTTACTTTTTTGCATTACACAACTTTTCCAGTCTTTCGTTGCCACTGTCTCAACTTTTGTGAAACATGTTGCTGGCATCAAATTAAAAGTGGGTATATATTTTTTCAAGAAATAATAAAATCAGTTTCAATATTGGATTTGTTGTGTTTCTGCTGTTTTCAATTAAATGTATGGATAAATGATTTGCACATCATTGCATTCTGTGTTTATTAGCCTTTTACTTACTGTCCCAACTGTTTGGAAATGGGGTTGTACTATAGTATTTGTTATCAACATTTAGGATATAATTTTTCTTGTGCTTCTACATTTCATGTGGTTCTTCTTTAAAGAAGTGTTAGGGGAAGCAGTGCTGCAATAGAAATATTTTAATTTAGTGCACTGTTTACATTATATAATTTTACCCAGACTTTCCCTCACTTTTCACAGGTCGACTTTGATCAACTCTCTGGTGAAATTCTCAGATTAAGCCCACGTAATCCTTTTCTTCTCAAATGATCCTCTTTCTTCCCACTCTTTTCAGCCAGACAAGCTGTTGTTGTTGTTTATGTTATCTCTTTCTAATTTTTCCCGACCCTGCCTGTCGACTTCCTCCTGATGATAAAATCTCTGACAGGCAGATGCCATCTGGGGCCTGCAGACTTGTTGACTGGTTCTGTGTGTCTGTGGCTTATGCCAGGAAATGATGAGTGTCATGTCCTGATCACTCATCTCTCCTTGAAGTGCCAAGTTTACAGTGTATGGTTTCCAAATTCCAGTAACGTTCACATATTTCCCAGGTTTTTAGTTCATTGCAGCTGTGGATAGGAATGAACAGCAAAGAATGTTTAAGATGGATAGTTTTCCTCATCCCCAAATTTAATGACTCACTGATGGACTCTTAATGACACCTTTGCTTTGTGCGATGTGCTTATACTTAATCTGTACTATATTTTTCTTTGTGCTGCTGTCTACCCTAACCATGTTTGTGCCATGTTTGCTTCCATGTTTGATTTTTGTGATGCTGGGTTACTATAATGTTCTTTGGCTGGCAAGATGTTTGTGTTGTTGTGTTGTTATCATGCTAGAGTGTGTTACTAATTCTGGAAATCCTTCTTTTGGAATTTCTGGAAAGCCTGGGATATCTTAATCTGCAGATTGAAGGCCTTATATAATGTTGCTTCAGAAAAATAAATATCGACAGCATACACATGGAAACTAACATTTTGCCCAGTTGTAAAAACAGTATTAATATGCATAATAAACAACAGTGTGCAAGGGTTTACTCTGTGGTTAATGATACTTTTCATTAAATTCACTGGTACAGTACAGGATGGGTTTACTCATTCTCAAAAAAAATGATCACGCCTTCTAAATGTTCTTCACAAACCTCAGACAAAAAGTAGTCTGTAGAATAATGAATTATTCTACAGGCTAACTATAAGGAATTGTTTACAGATATTCAACATCTTGAAAATAATCTATAGTGACTTTGCCTAATATAACAGAGTTAGCAGAGTATGACATTTTGGCCTTGTCCAGATGTCCTCTAAGACATTATAATGTTTATCTTTTCAAAAACAAATGTAACATAGAATACTGTACACCCACAGGTCAAAGTTCCATTGTCATCCAATTCGTAAACTTTACCAACACCAACAATTGAATGTGTAAATGAATTTAAAATGGTCACCTTCTCCTGGTATTTTGCATGTGCACTCATATAAATGAAAGGAGTGCTGGGTGTGCAGGGATTGGGTACATTGTCTTCAAAAGCCAATTTCACCTTGTAAAATGGGCCATCATTGTACATTAACAGAAATACTACTCTGGAACTACATTACTGAGTTAATGTTATGGATACATAGGGCTTTGTAATCTAGGAAAAAAGCCTGTTTTTTTTGTCTGCTGATTTACTCTCTTGCAGGGGAACTCTAGGGTCTCTGCGCCTGCAGCTTCGCCTCCGAGATGAGACTGTCCTGCCCTCAGGCCACTACCACCCACTCACGTCATTGTTGTGCCAGTCTGTGGGTCCTAATCTGAATGTGAGTGCCAATTCCGTGCCAGGTCTCTGAAGTGACAAAGTTGCCTTAGGTTGGGGGGTAAACAACCTTGGCCGTGTGGTCCTGTTAACAGCTTTCCAAATCTATTTCATGTAAATAATAATATAACCTTTTTTGGATTATGTGACAAAATATCTCTGTTTTAATTCTGGTCTCAACTGTTTATTGTGTTGTTACAGTACATTCGTTGCATGGTAATTGAAACAATAATATGCTTCTTGGATGCATTTCTTCTAGGTGTATTTGAGTAACCCATTGAAAATAAATATTGGCTCGGTTTAATAGGGCAACAGTCCAGATTTGATCATGCTCATCGATGAAACAACTACAGCAGAGAGTCGACAGGAAGTGGCCTCCAACCTGGTGAAGCTCTATCTGGGTCAGGGACTGGCCAAAGACTTCCTGGATGTTCTCTTCAAGTTGGAGTTGGACAAGACTAGTAAGTCAGACTTCAAGCTTTATTTAGCCAAGAATCTACGCTTCGCCCACACACGTTTGAGTTGAGGTGCGATGCCTGTAGGTCTGATGAAAGTCTGATTATGTTGTCATTTTATGTCTTAACTTGAAAAAAATATAACCACTTATCTTTTGTAACTGTTTGTTTTTTGTTTGTATCTGGGTAAAATTAGGACATTCTTTGTTGGCTGAAACTTGTCAAATGAAACCTGCAACCATTTGTATTTACCTCTATTATGAAAAACAGTTGTGATCCATGTCCAATTGTGTATAACATTTTGCCATTGGTTATGCTGAGAGCATGTGATACTGTGAATGGTCGAACTTACAGGCCAAACGGCTTTAACCCTGGAATATGATTTCCATTTCCACTCGTCATATCTTCTCTAAACCAATTGGTTTGGGAGGTAATCCTGTTTTTATTGAAAATCCTCTAGTTTTTGTTAAAAACCGCAAAGGGCTTGGTTTTTTGCTCTTAAATATAAGAAGTCTATTTTCTAAGTTGGACATTAAGATTTTAGTACATCAGGCATTCAGATTTTTTTCTGAAACATTGTTGACTAAGAGCATCAATAATGCAGATATAGCTCTGAGTAAGGGTGGCAGTGTAGCGATTTATACAAAACAATCACCTCATTGTAGTTGTACTAGAATTCATTACTGTCACAAAGTTATATGAATTATTAGCCCCTAAGACTAACATGAGGAAACAACTGTAATGTTACAATTTTATGTGTATACATTCTCCCTCTGCAATGAAAAAATATGCTCAAACAGTTAACTGATTTGTTATATCTTCTGAGGTTTTTATCATTGGAGATTTTAATTTGGACTAGCAATCACAGGACTCTGATGGCATAAAAGAGTTCTGTAACAAGCTGAACATTACATAGCTAATCAAAAATCCCACCAGGCCTAACCTTAAAAAGAAGCACAAATACGGAATAGATCCCTGGTTTACTGCTGACTTATCTGAGGCCATTTATAATCAAAATGAGGCATGGGCCTGGTCTAGAAAAACAGATTTAAATTCAAATTGGTTCAGGTTTGGGTAACTGTGAAACACTTGCACTGAATTTATTAGAAAATCAAAATCAGACAAGTACTACATCTCTGCTATATTCAATTGTAATGGGAACCCAGCAGAATTCTGGAAAACAGTAAAATAATTTAAACACACCTCATATTATTCTACCTTACCAAAGCACTTAATTCTGGAGACTGGTTCGATTACTGACAGGAATACCATTGTTAATGCTGTAAACAGCCACTTTATTACAGCTGGCAACTTCTTTGAAAATCAATCTATTGCCAACTCACTTGATAGTCAAGGAAATAAACAGGATGTTAATCAGGTATTTGTGCTGAAAGCACCTGACCATTGTCAAGGCTTTTCCATGAGAATGTTCACAGAAAGTGCTTGATGCTCTGATCTCTATAAAGGCAAAGAAATTGTCAGGTCCTGATGAGCTAGATCCATGCTTGCTGGTTAAGGCAGCTCTGTTCACCTCAGGTGCACTAGCGCATATTTTTAATCTAACATTAACAACTGGGGTTACTCCAAAGATCTGGAAAACTACACCTGCTACCACTTCACAAAGATGGAGACACTAATATCCTTGACCTGTCCTGTCTGGCTAAAATACTGCAGTGACTAGTAAATATACAGCTGTTGTTTTTTGACTGAAATAACATGTTAAATACATTTCATTTGGGTTTTAGACCAAAGCATAGTCCATACACTTGTGTATGGTTTCAAAACTATCTCAGTGATAGGACTCAAGCTTCAATAGATGGCTGTGAATATAAATTCATTGCAGTTCATAAAGGAGTTATTCTGGGTTCAATTTTGGGCCCTGTAGTGTTTAGTATATATACAGTTATGCTCAAAAGTTTGCATACCCTTGGAGAATTGGTAATACAGCTCCGGAAAGAGACCACTTCACCTTTTTCTTTCCTTTCCAAAAAAGTCAAAGGAAGGTTTTGATTGAGGAACAGAAGGGTTAAAATTAAGAGACCACTGCAACGCTTCTGTTCCCCAACACTTCTTGTTTTTATTTTATGTTTTGCTATTATTGTAATAGAGTGCACTGCTGTTAATGAGACCATGGTCTCAGGTGTTTTTCCCTGTAAAAAGTAAATAAAAATTCTATGGGTTTTGGAAAGGAAAACAAAAGAGAGGATGTGAGGTGTATTAAATTTAGCAAAGGTCCACATCTCAGTAGACCACAACTCTAAAATATATTGTAATGAGTGATTTGTGGTTTAATATTTGTATCCATTGTTGTATATTTAGGGTTTGATCATCTTTATTCAAGTAGATTTTAATTGTATGGGCTCCTAATTTCATTGCTGGCTGATCTTTTTGCTCTCTATCCTCAGGTGAGCCCAACACCTTGTTTCGCAGCAACTCCTTGGCTTCCAAGTCCATGGAGTCATTTTTAAAGGTAAAACCTCCTTCCAGGAATGGTTAAATACAGCTGCTGGTGAAAGTCTACACAACCCTTGAACAGTCCTCTCATTTTGATGCCTTATAATTCAATCACAGGTTGCAGGCATGCAATATCTGCACCGACTTCTGGGTCCCTTGATCAACAGGATCTTTGAGGAGAAGAAGTATGTGGAGCTGGACCCTAACAAAGTAGAGTTAAAGGAGGCTGGGTAAGTGCAGGTGTAGATACAGCCTCTTACCACGGTCTCTGAGTCTAGCTGGCGCGTATGTGTGTGTGTGCGCACCTGCTAGTTTTTATGTTATTGCATGTGTCTGCCTGCCCACGTGTGCTCTTGTGTGTTTCTAGATGTACAGGCCTACACCGGGTGCACACTGAGGCTGAGGTGATCCAGCAGAGCACCAGCCTCCTGCAGTCATACCTTTCCGAGCTGCTCCATGCAATCGTCCAGTCAGCATCCTACTGCCCCGTTGCCCTTTGCCAGGCCTTTCAGCAGCTCTACAGGCGTGTCAGCAAACGCTATCCTGAGCCTGAGTATAGGGTTTGTACTACAGCAATGTTTCCTCTAGTGTGGTTTACTCTACTGTTTTTTTTTTTTTTTTTATGGTTTTAAAATTTTAAAATCACCATACACTCACTGTGTAAAAGAAATTGTTTGAAACAGAATAATACATGTCACACCAATGGGCATGGGCTTTAAACAAAGAAGGCATCTGTTAAATGTCAGATAGAGTTGCTCAGAAATGGTCAGCGGGTCAACACATACCCAATAAATGAAGAAGATATCTTCTAACAGAAGGTTTTATAATTACGCCTATATGTTTTAAGCCTATAATGTCTGCTAGGTGTATACATTTGCTACACTCTGTTTTTCAATCAGAGTTACACTGCAGTAACAGGTTAGTATTATAATAGTTTGGTGTTATTTTTGTATACTTTTTTTTGTAATGTTTTAGCTGGTTGTTTAGCAACTACTGTACCGATGACAACACAGCAAGCTAAAGCTTTAAATCATTAACTTCCCCCCTCCTGAATGAACTCTTTGTTGTGTCCTGTGTTTACAGAAGGTAAAATTTATAGCCGTGACCAGCTTCCTGTGTCTGCGCTTCTTCTCTCCGGCTATCATGTCACCCAAACTCTTCCACCTCCGGGAGAAACATGCCGATGCCCGTACTAGTCGCACATTGCTGCTACTGGCTAAGGTAAGCACAAATTATTATGGCTATGGTACAAAATGGTGAATTAGTTTCCCAGTAGCCAGCTGTTAGAATTATACTTCTGGTGGTCCAACTGCCTTTTTCTCTATCCACCGTTCTTCAGGCCATTCAGATAATTGGTAACCTGGACACACTAAACTGCTGCTCCAAAGAGCCTTGGATGGTCCCACTGCAGCCAGTCATACAGCTGGGCATTACCCAGCTCAAAGACTTCATCAGTAAACTGGTCAGCTGTGACAACTCTGAAGGTAAAACTGTAAGATTCCCTCATGGTTAGCAGTTTTCCTAGCCAAATAGAAGATAGAAGCCAGGACATACAGTACAGGATATCCTTGGGATATCTGTAGTCCTCAAGGGAGAACTCCACAACATCTCCCATGTTATAAAGTGTTAACACTACATGGTAAACTGAAGTTATTTAACAAATGCTCTTATTCACCAATTTCAGGGTGCTGAAAATAAAATGCTAATGTTTACTACTTTGTTGCATATCCTCTGCATTCAAAGACGGAGGTCTGTGAGCCATAGACATTACCAGCGCTGGGTCTCTTACTTGATCTGTCTCTCACAGGCCTGTACTAAAGCCATCTTCAGTTCCTGCTTATTTCAAAGCCTTTTTGACATTACTTGTCTTCGGTATGTGAAAGGGATTCAGATTGAGCGATTGAACTGAACAGTCAGTCACCAGTGTTGGGATGCTAAGCCAAGCACGCTGTTGTGGTTGTGACTTATTTGCCATAGTTTTACAGTAACTCTGCTTTACATTCCAGACCTGTGCCTGCAGGAAAGGATGAGTCTTCAGTGTGGATCCATGGAGAAGGAGGGTTTTGTTCTCCTGCACAGGACCAAGGACAAGAGCATGCTTATGACCTCGCCCTTTAAAAAGTACTACGTCACCCTCAGCAAGGACACCTTGTCCTACGCCCGGACCCAGCACTCCAAGGTGGGTGTCTTCTCAGGGGCGCTACTCAGGCATTTCTGTACAAGCGCCCAAGTAGTTAGTAATTAGTGCAAGTAGGTAGTGCAAGGCTCTTCAGTGAAAAACACTGCCTTAAACAGAATCTCCCTCTGTTGTCTTACCTCTTTCACAAATGATCTTATTTAGTTACAGTATTGTCTTGATGTCTGTAGTTTCTGTGCCTAGTTGCATGTGTCTGAAGCACCACTATAGTACAGTCATAGTAACCTTTTTTTCTGTCGGTGCTCTTGCAAACTGCATAGCTGTTTTTGTCATGGCTGGCATGAACAAAAGCAAGAAGAAGTTGGCACGCTAACACAAACAGACTGGCACTCGGGCTGTTGCAGTTCCTCTGAGGCAAGCTGAGATTTCATATTGAATGTGATGGTTTCTCTCTGCTATCACAGAAGACCTCCTTCATCTCCCTGCCCAGGATCCTTGCGGTGGAGAAGGTGGAAGAGAAGAGCTTTGGCAGTGCCAACGTCATGCAGATCATATCCAGCCAAGACAACGGCCAGATGGAGACTCTGTACCTGGATTGTAAGGTCAGCCACTACAGTTGACCCCAAAGGAGATTCAACCGTGTTCTCTATATGGTGCACTAAATTGGAGGTGGGGCCAAATGTAACCAGGTCATTTTTAGATTGTTGTATTTAGGTTGTATAGATAGTTGTATTTAGGCAGGGCATAAATGTGGTTACATTTTCCTATTAAGAATCAACAATGTGGAGGCCAGAAATGACCAAATCTAAGGTCATCCTCTTTTTACTTTGTCTCTTAATGCGTGTGCACACATTGGTATGTGGTATGCTTGGCCAATTTGACCATGCTGTTAAGTAATTTTATCTAAATGGTATCTGAAAGGCATGAAAATAATGTATTTACAGTGAGAGTTATGATTACATTATGTTTCTGACAGTGTAATCCCTTTATTTAAATTACCTACTAAGCCAAAAAACTATTATAGGCACTTTCCTAGCACAATTGAGTTAACGCTACAAGGCTATTCCTAATAGCTGAGTCATCGATGGAACAGCAAAGGTCAATGGCAATAAAGTTATACAGTATATTCATTGTGCTTGCTTTCAAAAAGCATAGCTAACTACAAAAGTTAACACGGAACATTTAGAAGCGCTGCATCAATCATTAATGAAGCCACCTCCAATAATGTATCTTTTGTATTGGTTTTCTCACTGGTGAGAAAAACACAAATACTCCTTCTCTCTTTAACCCTCTCCCCATATAGAGTGTGAATGAGCTGAATCAGTGGCTTTCGGCGCTTAGGAAAGCCTGCAGCCACAACACTGACACCATGAGCTGCTACCACCCAGGAATCTACAAAGGAGAGCGTTGGAGCTGCTGCCACCAAAAGGAAAAAGCAGGTACTGCCGTTTAGAGTGCCCATTTGTAATTCAATGTTACAATACTGTATAAAAAAAACAATATAATAACACTTCGAATGGGTAGCTACTGGGTGTACAGGTTTTGTTTAAGCCCTACTCCAACACATCCAGTTGAGCAAATTGGGCTCCTGATGACAAAGTGATTAATTTAATGAGGTGTGTTGGAGGAAGGATTGAACAAAATCAAGTGCATGACAGATAAAGTAGGGGGTATTGAGTCAATTTGCTCTTGTACTTCCAGACCCAGGATGTGACAAGACCAAACATGGGGTGACATTACAGGAGTGGTCTGATCCCCTTGACCCTGATCTGGAATCCCAGCTAATCTACCGACACCTCAATGGAGTCCGACCAGCTATTTGGTACAGCTTAGAACACCTTTTTGATGCTTGTGCCCTACTTGCAATCACCAGCCTTTCTGGTGTAAAATTGTATTTCTTTAGAAAAACAAGATTTATTTTATTTCTTGTCGATCCAGCTTGTCTTGAAATAGAATATAGCACTTCAGACAGGAGTGTTTTGATACTGAATGCTCCTGCATATTTACCTATGGTAGGTGGATGGTTTTGTGTTTTCTTTCAGGGAAAAATACCAAGAGATGATCAAGCCAGAACAAGGGGGTGACAGAGAGGCTTTGGAAGGTAGGGTCCTTAACATTTTGTCCTATTCAATCAGGACATAACTGGGCATCTGTATTGAAGAAAAGCAATCTTTCAAAATGCATAGTGATGAGTTCATACTGTTCTCCGGTTTTGTGTCACTGTGTTTTCCCCAATGAATATGGAGTAAACATAAAAACCAGGAATAGTCAGAGGAGGTCAGATACAAGATTCTAGCTAAGCATAGACAATCCCAAGGCTACAAGTCCCTCTCTGTTCCTGTTTCCACTGTACGCTATATTATTAAGACGTTTAAGGTAGGGGTGTCATGATATACTGGTATTCATGATAACCTTGATATTTAAAAAATGCAATATTGATATCATATTAATAATACACATGATAATACCGTATTCACTAGGCGAACATGACGTTGTATTTTTCCATAAACTCCTCTCGGTTTTTTGATAACTTATTCATGTCTGGACCTATACACTGGTGTTAAAATCAACTTGTTAGCCCCACTAGAACCCCCGGGAGAGAGAGGAAAAGACACGCCGTTTTTATAGCCTGTTCATCATCGTATTGCAAATCTGTGAAGAGAGATGAAAACAACAGTTAGTAGGCAGTATTTAAATCGGGAGAATTCCAGAAGCTACCAGCTGTTTCTGTTGGCAGTGTTGGTGCAATGCAGGTGCATTCAAGCCATAGCGAAAATTATTCAGAAACTATTTCTGAGCCCTTAACTTGTTCCAGATTTTGTTACTTTACAGTCTTATTCTAAAATATTTGTTACTCAGTCCATACACAATACTCAATAATAACTAAGCAATTTTTTTTCCAAAAACGTAAATATTGCATTTACAAGTATTCAGACCTTTGGCAGCAATTACAGCCTTGTGTCTTCTTGGGTGTGATGCTACAAGCCTGGCACACTTTTTTGGGGCGAGTTTATCACATTCTTCCATGCAGATCCTCACAAGCTCTGTCGGGTTGGTTGGGGAACATCGCTGCACAGCCAGTATCAGGTCTCTTCAGAGATGGGTGATTGATCTGGGCTCTGGCTGGGCCACTTGAGGACATTCACAGGCTTGTCCTGAAGCCACTCTCGAATTAGGATCGTTGTCAGGTTGGAAGGTGAACCTGGGTCCCAGTCTGAGGTCCTGAGCGCTCTGGACCTTCCTGAGCAGAGAACAACACTTGTTTCGTAGCTTCCTAAAGAAAATCAGCATCAGGACATGATTTCATTGCCTTTGGCCATGCTATATTGCTTTCACAAATAATACAAGATATCCGTGTCCTTTATGTTTGTTTATAATTTGTAACTATCATGGAAGGATTTTCTGGCAGTTTCAGCATCAGGAATTAGCCTTATCCTTCAGCCTGCTGAATGAAAATCTTAGTATTTCTGACAGCTACCACAGCAAAACGTTCACTTAAATCATTACAGACTACACCAGAAGAAGCAGTCAGCTGATTTTCTCTCTATAATGGAGTAGCCAGCACAGTCACTGGGTCTCAACCCTATTGAGCCTGTTGTGGGAGCAGCTTGACCGTATGGTATTAAGAAGTGCCCTTTAAGACAATCCAACTTGTGGGATGTGCTTCAGGAATCATGGGGTGAAACCTCTTCAGATTACCTCAACAAATTGACAACTAGAATGCCTGAAGGTCTGCAAGGCTGTAATTGCTGCAAATGGAGGATTCTTTGATGAAGGAAGTTTTGAGTGAGGGACAGAAGTGTTCAATTTGCAGTGGTCTTTTAATTTTAACCCTTTTGTTCCTCGCTCAAAACCTTTTTGACTTTTTTGGAAAGGAAAGTAAAAGGTGCAGTGGTCTCTTAAATATTTCCGGAGCTGTATGTTTTCATGGAAAACAAGGACATTTCTAAGTGACCCCAAACTTTTGAATGGTAGTCTGTACGTACACACACTCACTTTTTGTCTTTCTTTTCTAGCGCTTTTAGATTAAAATCATGCAATCCCTCTGAGGTTACGTTACAGACTGTCAGTTTTCAATTCATATTGGATGAAACATTAAGGAGTGACACCATGTTTTTTTACTTACTTCCCCAATTGGCTTCACAGCTGTTTCTAATTAGGCAGGTTTGTTTGCTTTTGGAGTCTTTTGCTCATGTCTGACAACATGAACCAGTAGTTTCAAGTCAGACTGGCCATCATGAGGCAGATAAATCATAATAGTCAATTACAGACATAACCAAGAAAGATTGCTGTCTAATTTCTGAGTCAAAAGCAGAGGCGTCGCTAGGATCACAATACATTTGGGGCTTAGCCCACCCCCGCGCCCCGCCCAGGACAGAAAGTACAGGGTTCTGAATGTACATGCGGAACATTTCTATGTACACGCTAGCGGCCTACATGTCTACATTGTCATAATGCACGGTCGGAATTATAGATGAATAAATCAGGGGCTATATTTTTGTATTATTGAATTTTTGGGTCAATTTGAGATCCGGGGCTATTCATAAAAGATCCGGGGCTATAGCACCGGACGCCCAGGCCTAACGACGCCACTGGTCAAAAGTGTATCTGAAAAGTGCAGTGGTCTAAAGTAACTGTCTTGCAGAACAGAGGAGTCACTGGGACAATGAGTTTGAATCCTTGTCGGGGCATACCTACAGTACCTGGAGACCACACTGAGGGTGTAACCAATTGTCTCGGCATCACGTGGGGTGGACATTTGGGTGTCAGACGAATTTCCCAGTTGTGCGGCAGCGACTCCTTGTGTTCGATTTGGTGCTTGCTAGCTCAATCATGGTTGTTGGCATGGGCATGTGTTCTCATCCCGAGCATATATGCCAGCAAATACTTCCCACATGAGTGAGCAATGTGTGATAAGAAACAGAATCACCAAGCAAGATGTGGATCGGAGGAAACGTCTCATTCTTTGACTCTCCCAAATCTGCTGTGGCATTTTTTCAATGAGGCACGGCCATAATTGTAACTTGAATATAATGACATTGGGAGAAAAGAACACTGGGCTGAAAACGAAAATAAGATAATGATGTGTCTCTGTTTTTCTCTTTGCTGGTAGGTTGAAGTCTGTAATCTGTTTTCTGTCCTCTCCTGTCCCAGGTGATAAGTTGGACGTGGTCAAAAGGTTGTTCAGTGTCCTACAGGACCTTCAGGATTCCCACACTGCAGTTGAGGAGGAGGAGAAGAGGTCAAAGAATAAAAACTTCCTTCTGGAGTTGCAAACGTAACCAAACATCAATGAAACAGACAGGCCTAAGACGTCCCAAACGGCTCCCTTATAACTTTTGATCAGGGTCCATAGGTTACTAGCACTATAAAGGGACTGACTCAGCTATTAAGACACTTTTTCAGATACTTCCATTTGTCAAGATGAACTGTTTGGAACATCGCTCCTTGAGTATGTGGATAATGTTCTTCTCGTCGCTTCAACCTCACCTGACTGTCAGCGACATCCCTTTAAGTAGCACTGATGGGGAGTAGAATGTGTGATACATCTATGTTTGACATTCAGCCATTCCCTTCTCCTTTACACGGTGCATATTTGAAGACTATGAATGTGTGTTACATATTATCCATGGAAAGGTAAGTGTGATGTTCTGTTAACAAGGGGTATACGTATGCTGTACACACCATAATGCAGCTAACCATTTCCTCAGGCTATTGTGCACAGAGCACATAAGCCTGGGAAATCAAATATTTAATTGTTGGCCTTAGTGGGACTGACCATACAATTGCTATGGGAGTGAGTAAACCATTTGTCATAATTTAATTACAGTGAATCATAGGGTTGGGAGACATTATGAAGGCTTGATCAGAGGAGAGGGATAGGGGGAGTGTGTTATGGGAGATGATCAGTTGCTAATTTAATCCAATGCCTATGTGCAGGGAGTTTCTGTTTTAGTGCCTGTGATGCATAGTTCACTCGACTTTGTATTTGGACCAAAAACAGTATAGTTAAAATATTTGTAAAGTGATGAGCCTATTGAAAACAATATTCATATCAGTATAGTAGTTATTTCTTGAAGAGGGTATATATTCTGTTGCCTTGTTGTTTCTTTGTTTCTTTGTTATGCATGAATGATAGGCCTTAATACACCTTAATCACAGAAATGTAATTTATTGTCAGAAAATGTAAAGGTTTTTATATTTCTTATGTCTTACTTGTGCATTTGTATTGTTTTTAAATCAATCTGTCAGGACATAGACCTATGTTTGGTCAAGTGTTTTGAGTATTTGAAATGATGTACGCTGTATCACACAAAATGTCACAACAGTGTTGACATTTTCAAGCTCCAAATACAAGTATTTTTCCCATGGATTTAGGAATATGTACAAAATGCATATAAGAAGACACATACAATTTACGTAATAAAGGAGCAACTTGTAAGATTTCCACTATAACAAAGCAGAACAATATTAGTTGTAATATACAGGGTATTGGGGGAAAATATTACTTGAAACGGAGTACTTCACAAATAGTTTGTTTTTGTCGGTGTACTCGTGCTTATAGATTCTTTGTCTTCCAAATGTTTTTCTCTCATTTTGGTCCAGTCACTGATTAGCATGGACTGTTTCAAAGACATTAGGGTAAAGCTCTAGAGCAGGATAAAGCTTTAGAGGTCTTCAAAATGTTCTTGTCTAGGGAATCCCACCCCAACCAAGAGACATCCTAGGACCCTGATTATATGTTAGACAGTACAGTTTAGTTGGCTGTTTTGATTCTCATTGGGGAAGGGTGTCTGTATGAAAATGCATACTCACTACTTTTAGTTGCTCTTGTAAGCAAAATTACTCTACATTTGAAAATATTTGTTTTATAACTCCAATCTCTTGCAAATGTTCGCATTCTAGAGTGAATATTTGCACTGAAATTGTTGTAAATTATTCTTAAAAAATCCCCCCCCCCATTTCCCCCCCCCCCAAAAATGTTATCTCTGAAAAAACCTTCCCCATCCTTAATTTGTCATTTGAAGTCGGAAACACACATTTCTATCCATGTTGATGACACCTACTGTAGAAGTCAAATAAATATAGGCATTGCTTTCAAGTGATGGAGAAATACAAAGCCAGATATGCACCTGAAAAGTGAATAACTGGCCATATTTCTCATGCAGATAAACTCTCCATTAAAGTAGCAAGCTAGCTACCTAGTAGTAAGCTACTGTTACATCTTTTCAGTACCACTAGCCTGGGACAGGTATACTAAAACTATTTGTTTGCTCAGTTATACCATGGGCAAAAAAAATGTGAATTATATACCACACGTTGTATAACATTAGCTAAAATGCTAAGCTAAATAGTTGTTGTGTAGATAGCCCCTAGAAGCTCTGTCTGTTCTGTGCCACTACAACAGGAAATGTATACAAAAAGCATTTGTTTGCTTGGTTATTGATTTACCACAAGCAGGATAGGCATTAAAAACAATAATTCTACACCAATTATTTTAGCTAGATTGTTATATTGTTAGCTAGCTTCTAAGGGTATCTACAGTTGTAAATACATTGTTTCTCCTAATCCCCTTGCAGACGCTAGTGAGAGGTATGGTTAATTTTCTCTTTAACCGGACCTCTGAAACATTAGTCTCATACATTCTTAGAAATATGTGAAACAAACTGTAATATCTTTAATTAAATTGCTAGTCCATGTCAATTCTAACCTTTTAATGTGTATGGGCATTATTCCATAGTCTGTTCTTTTAAGTCTTATACATTTATATTGTACTTTTTTTTTCTGTCTCGCCAGGTGAATGTAAAATGTTTAAACATTCAAAGGATTACCTAATTATATATTAATTAGTGGCTTAGTTACATTGATCTACATGTGAAGTGCTATACAGTCAAGCTGTTATAGAATGACACAGGCAAAATTAAGTTTCAACATTTATCTGCAATGTTAAGCCAATATTTACAACCACATTTTAATAAAATGAAATATATATATTTGGTTAGGCATGCCTATACAGTTGATCAACCAATAGCATTCATTGTAGTCCTGTGGTATTCATTATTCAGACTGTTATTTGTTGAACCTCATAACATTAGGATAAATAAACCTCAGTAGTCACATACAGTACATTGCCTTGCAAAAGTATTGAAACCCCTGAACAATTATTTTATTTGTCTATATATTGAAAAGTTTGTTCAGTGTTTAAAAGTTGACATTTTAAAACACTGACACTCAAAATACATTTTTGTATGGTGGAATAATAATGTTGGGAAATATTGATTAAATGTGTATGTACTCAACCCCTGTGCTGTGGAAGCTTCCAGTTTCTCCAGATTAAAGAAATTGCCTTAACACTGGCTTCCACCTGTGAACCATTAAAATTGCTGTCACATTCTCTGGATGAAAACTTCACTGATTAATTACATATGTCAGGCTGTTATTCTGAGTTAAAAATGCAGACAAAGTGTCATTTTACAGATCTCGGGGATGAAGTAATACAAATGCATAGATTGGGAAGAGTGTCCAAAATAATATTACCATTAAGTGTCTGTATATCCCAGTGAGCACTGTGGGATCAATAATAAGGAAGCAGAAGTTGCATCACATCACCAAGGCAATGCAAAGAAGAGGCAGCACCTAAATTCAGACACAATACAGTAACTGCAATGAAAAGGTTCTCCACCAAATATTAAATCTGCACTAGATTTGCATTGGATTTTCAGTAAATAATTACAGCATTTTGCAATTACTCAGTGGTCAGAGAATGAAGTTCTGAATAATAATATGAAAAAATTCATAATTTCTAGCCTTGTTAACATTAGCTTAGGGTTCCTGGTTGCTAGCTATAGAGAGCTAATCTTCTTTCGCTTCTTTGCACTTTTCATAGTATATGCTGTAATAGACAAGGAAGGAATTGGCAGTTTGCAACCCTGGTCTCTAGCTGCCATTATACACAGATCAGAAATTAAGGGAACAATTAAATCACACAGCTGGTCTCAATGAACTAAATATATTAAAGATCAAAATCTTTACTGTACATTGTGGAATTCGTTGAGACCAAAATGACATAGCAATGGTCAATGGAAACCTAAATCTGGCCCCCACGTGCCTGTATGCACTCCTGACAATGTCTGGGCATGCTCCTGATCTGGATCAGGGCATCAGTGAGCTCCTGGACAGTCTGTGGTGCTACTTGGTGGCATCAGATGCAGCAATACATAACGTCCCAAAGGTTCTCAATGGGATTCAGCTCTGGGGAATGGCATCAATGCCTTCGTCATCCAGGAACTGCCTACACATTCTAGGACACCGGGCATTGAGGATTTCATCTCGATACCTAACAGCAGTCAGAGTACAGTGGGCTAGCTCGTGGAGGTCTGTGCGATCCCATACCAAGTACAGCTCCAGAAAAAATTAAGAGACCACTGCACCTTTTTCTTTCCTTTCCAAAAAAGTCGAAAAGGAAGGTTTTGAGTGAGGAACAGAAGCGTTCAATTTGCAGTGATCTCTTAATTTTAACTATTCTGTTCCTCACTCAAAACCTTCCCTTTCAACATTCATGGAAAGGAAAGAAAAAGCTGCAGTGGTCTCTTAATTTTTTCTGGAGCTGTATATGCCTCCCCAGACCATCACATTCCCATACCTGGGCTGATCATATACACTCACCTAAAGGATTATTAAGAACACCATACTAATACTGTGTTTGACCCCCTTTCGCCTTCAGAACTGCCTTAATTCTACGTGGCATTGATTCAACAAGGTGCTGAAAGCATTCTTTAGAAATGTTGGCCCATATTGATAGGATAGCATCTTGCAGTTGATGGAGATTTGTGGGATGCACATCCAGGGCACGAAGCTCCCGTTCCACCACATCCCAAAGATGCTCTATTGGGTTGATATCTGGTGACTGTGGGGGCCATTTCAGTAAAGTGAACTCGTTGTCATATTCAAGAAACCAATTTGAAATGATTCGAGCTTTGTGACATGGTGCATTATCCTTCTGGAAGTAGCCATCAGAGGATGGGTACATGGTGGTCATAAAGGGATGGACATGGTCAGAAACAGTGCTCAGGTAGGCCGTGGCATTTAAACGATGCCCAATTGGCACTAAAGGGCCTAAAGTGTGCCAAGAAAACATCCCCCACAACATTACACCACCACCACCAGCCTGCACAGTGGTAACAAGGCATGATGGATCCATGTTCTCATTCTGTTTACGCCAAATTCTGACTCTAACATTTGAATGTCACAACAGAAATCAAGACTCATCAGACCAGGCAACATTCTTCCAGTCTTCAACTGTCCAATTTTGGTGAGCTCGTGCAAATTGTAGCCTCTTTTTCCTAGTTGTAGTGGAGATGAGTGGTACCTGGTGGGGTCTTCGGCTGTTGTAGCCCATCCGCCTCAAGGTTGTGCGTGCTGTGGCTTCACAAATGCTTTGCTGCATACCTCAGTTGTAACGAGTGCTTATTTCAGTCAAAGTTGCTCTTCTATCAGCTTGAATCAGTCGGCCCATTCTCCTCTGACCTCTAGCATCAACAAGGCATTTTTGCCCACAGGACTGCGGCATACTGGATGTTTTTCCCTTTTCACACCATTCTTTGTATACCCTAGAAATGGTTGTGCATGAAAATCCCAGTAACTGAGCAGATTGTGAATTACTCAGACCGGCCCGTCTGGCACCAACAACCATGCCACGCTCAAAATTGCTTAAATGTAACAAGGACGCGCGTGGAGGACGCGCGCCATCCCCCCCGACGTGGTATTCGGCGCGCGTCGTCGCCGGTCCTCTAGCCACGCCGCTCCTCCTCCCACGGCACTGTCATGTCTTGTTATTGCACACACCTGGTGTCCATTCCCTCATTAGGTTGCCTATATTAGTTCCTGTGTTTCTGGGTGTCTTTGTGTGGTATTGTTCTATGTCTTTATATTGTGGAGAGAGGCACGTTCGTTTGAGCGTTTTATCGCCGTGTATAGCGTGCCTTTGTTGTATTATTATATTTTTGAGAATACAGTTTTGTTTATCGCCTCCCTGCGTTTGGCTCCAAGTTCTTTGACACACTCCACTACACCCAGCCGTGACATTAAATCACCTTTCTTTCCCATTCTGACTTTCAGTTTGGAGTTCATGAGATTGTCTTGACCAGGACCACACCCCTAAATGCATTGACGCAACTGCCATGTGATTGGTTGATTAGATAATTGCATTAATGAGAAATTGAACAGGTGTTCCTAATAATCCTTTAGGTGAGTGTATGTACCCTGAGGGCTGTGTTTGACCATTTGGCGAGAGCTTGCTTGACCCTAAACCTGGCTAAATGTTTGTTTAGACAAGCTACATTTAATTATCTGGGTAGACAGGTTGGGGGTGTGGACAGGTGTGTTCTGTTACAGCTCATGTGGATGCTATAAACCAAAAAAGGCTTGCCTCGCTGAAGGCGATTGGCTGGAACAGGATTGGCTGGAAAGTAGCAGCATGCCTTTTAAAGGCCCTCGTTAGCTTACTAAAGGCCCTTGTCAGCTTTAATATTTGGGGGTGAAATACTCATGCAACCAACATATTTCAGTGTTACATTTTTGTCACAATCCCCCCTCCGTGATGTGTGTTTTCTTGTTTCTGTGTCTGTCTGTTCCGGTTGTCCTGGTTATGAGCGTGGGGGGGTGACATCAGCTCCATGGGGTGATGCCTGTTCATCATCGGCGATCACGCACCTATTCCTGGTTTGCCGATCTACCCCGTCCCTGCCAGATCGTTAAGTGTCATTTGTATGTTGATGCTCGTCCAGCTACGTTGTTACCAGTTTTTTCTCTACTCAGTTTGCCTGTCTGTTGCCATTCATGTACTCACCCTGTTCTCTCGTTCTGCCTCAGGATTACCATCTCATCTTTCACCCACCTGGATACACACCCTGAACCCAGACCAGCCCACCACGTCGCGACCAACATGTTTCTTTGGGATTCCGGACTCGTCCTCACATCATCATCCATAACTGTCCCCTACACTGTTTCATCGTTCTAACCTGTTTTCTGTCAATAAAACGCCACCATATTTTTTTAGAACATGGCAAAGCCCCCAAAGTATGTGCATAAGACATGAGGACGAGATAAACTTTTTTACTATAATACTCAATACTGAAGTGCTCATTTTAGGTCAGAAGAAAAAAAAAATCTGATCTCACAATGAAACTTGACTATTATACAGTCATCTCCCCCAAAATTCATGATGGAACTCAGGGTTACTGTAGACCCTTACTGTGGACTTTAGGGTTACTGTAGACCCTTGGGTGCAACAGATCAACATACAGTATCTATAAATGGGGCCAAAGTTTACCTGGACCCCCAGTCATGCTGCAATTGTTTGTCTCTGTAGACTAGGGCCAGTTTGTCCTATCAGTTCCAATTGGTTTTGTTGCATTAGCTTATGTGACAAGGACTAAGGTTAGTCTGAATCATATGCTTTAGGATCCAAGAAATGCTCCTCTGATTTGTCAGGTGTCCTGTTTAATCTTTGTACCCTGAGTCGTTGGACCACGCCTCGGGACTATCTGGCCTTCTCCTAGCTGTCCCTGTCCAAAGTCCTCTTGGTTGTGTTGGCAGAAACTAGTCCTCTAGTTTCTGCCTGATGATTCTTGCTGTCACTGCTCACAGCCCGGTCTTCCCACTGCTCAGCCTGGTCTTCCCTGTCCTTGTCCATCTGGTTGTGCAGCTGATCTAGATTATACCTAAAGACTCTGGACCCAACCCAGCAGTATTTATTGACCTGCTGGTCATTTAAACCTGCAAAAATGTTGATGTGGCCAAAAAAATCAAGTACTCGTATAATCTTCAATCAGCACAGCCAGAAGACGACTGGCCATGCTTCAGAGTCCAGCTCCACTCTAGGTTTCTTCCTAGGTTTTGACGCTACTGGGGTGAGGGTCCTCGCCACTGTGCAAACTTTGGGGTTTTAGGCTGGATATAGTTGCTCTCAAAAGTATTCACCTCTCTTGCCACTGCCAAGAGAAAAACTTATATATATAACAACAACAAAAAAGATTAAAATGATATGTACACATATTCAACCCTTTTAGACAATAATTGGTAAAGGCACCTTTGGCATTTGGATAGTTTTCTTCCAGTTTTGCCCATCTGGACATAACAAATTTTTTTCGTTATTCTCTGCAAAATGTCTCAAGCTCTGTGAAGTTGGATGGGGACATTTGGTGAACAGCAATTTTCAACCCTTTGCAGATGCTCTCATATGGATTGAGGATTGGACTTTGACTAGGCCACTTCAGGAAAATGTTGTTATCAATCTCCTCCAGTGTGCTTTTGGCTGTATGTTTGGGGTCATTGTCCTGCTGGAAGATGAGTCCCAGGTTTATTGCTGACATTCTTCCAGGATATCTCTGTACTTTGCTGCATCCATTTGACCCACCACATTTACAAGCTTTCTTGGCCCTGACGCAGAGAAGCACCACATAGCATCATGCTGCCACCACCGTTTCACGGTAGGGATAGTGGTCTCAGGATGATCCGCAGTGTTAGGCTTGTGCCACACATAGTGCTTAGTGTTGAGGCCTACAATCTCTATTTTGGTCTAATCAGACTATAGAATCTTCATCCTCTGGTTGAGACTTTATGTTTTTTTAAACTTTCTTCTTGCCACTCTTGTTAAGGCCTCTTTTGTGAAGAATTCAGGCTATTCTTGCAGTATGCACAGTGTCTCCCAGCTCAGCCATGGAAGACTGTAACTCCTTTAAAGATGCCTCTTGGTGGCCTCCCTGACTTGTGCCCTTCTTGCACAGATACTCAATTCTTGAGGATGGCCTTTTCTAGACAGCTTCAATGCTGTGCCATATTCTTTCAATTTCTTAATTATGTATTAAGAGATTGAGAAAAAAAATGCAACAGTATAATATGTCATGTAATTTGTGTTAAGTGTTTTGAAATTTACAGATTACAAAGGTAAGTACCTTGCGCATTCACTCCAGAGACAATTTTTTTGGGAAGGGCACTATATCAAAGGCAATGATTAATCACACCTTTTTAAATACTTTTTCCCAAAAACAATTTCATTACCTTTGATTTGAGCACATGGGAGATCCATTTTAGATAATCTTTAACCTAAAATCTCTCATAGTGTAAAAATAAATGGCGTTACACCTCTGATTGATAATGGTATCACAAAGTAAAATGTGAATTTTATTCTTTTAGCAGCTGTTTCCAGTGCATATGTCACTGTGGCATGGGATCGTATCTGGCCCAATGCAAATTCAGTATTATTTATTTTTATTTCAAATAACTTTTGATGACTATGTTTAACTATTTTAACTGTGTGAAAGGATTAAGTTAAAAACATTAAATCAATAATATAGCAAATCATTCAATATGAGTGCCAATTGATATGCCTATTATATTAGATGTTAATATATGCTCAAAACTAGCTATTAAATAAAAAACTACTCATATTAGGCTATATCTTGAACTTTTATTATATTTCAGTATGTAATACACTAGCCTACAGTTCGAACTGTGTAAACTGTGTAAATTAGGGACACTACTGCAAAATGGGAGTTAATATATGATGTGAGGGCATTCCTTGGATTTTCATGAAGGATCATTTTAAAGTGATTCAGCACCGGATGCACATACCTTCCTGTCAGTTTTAAACAGCTGGGCCAGGACAGAATTTCGATAAATTCCTTGGTCCAATATTACATTCACTTGCAGCGTATATTGAAGTACATCATACGCACGTATTTATGAATGCCTTTTAAGCCGGGGAACAACATCATTATCTGTTCTCGCTTTCTATTCACAACTCTTAGCGTCTACTTCCTTAGCTCTTTGTTTGAGCCAATGAATGGGGGATACTATACATTTACGAAAAAGGCCGAAAATCCATTGCGCCCCAAGCGAAACCTAAAAAACCTACGGTCTCTGTGTTCAAGACGCCTACATGTGCGTGTTATTAGTGAGAATTCACCGTAACGACTACGGAAGCAAAAATTCGAGAGGCGGATTCTACGTTGAACCTCGAAACCGCTGTAGACTAATAACAAGGGGAACGAGAAATTGTACTACTTGTATTTGTATCTTCACAACAAAAAGAAGCCACAAAAGCTTTTCATATTTTTTTCTGAAAGTCTAATTGACAAAGTAACCGGCATCAGTCGCCAAGCCTACTGCGGCTCCCATACTGTCACACTCAGCCTTTGCTTTTCAGATCCAGCCCAGCATCCATATTTTTTGTGCATCCCTGTGTGTGGGTATAGGGAGTGGCAACCTTCTGATGAATCAACCGATCCGCGGACCCCTCTCCTGGAACAAAATAAGTTCGCCGGTTTTTATATACATTTATCAGTAAATTCGACATAAAAGGTAAGCCTGTTGTTCTTGAGTCTTTATCGTTGACGGTATTTGGTGAGCTTTAGTAGAATGCACACCACGCTGCAGTGGGTATAACAATAGATCATTTTGCGATGTAGCCTACTCAGATGCGCAGTCTGGTTTTCTGTCACATAAGTCTATCAATTGAATATAAATATGTAATCAGTTTTTTCAATAAGCTTAAAAGACACTAATGTGGGGTTCAATGGCCCAATGGCCGTATGATTAGAACATCAAATTGTAACATTGTAGCCTAACCCAACTGCACTGTCATAGAAGGCTACAAAGTAGCTAATTGTCGAAAATTTTGTTCTCGCACAGTTGAAAATATTCTTTAAAAGTACAGGTCTATTGCGTGAAACAATCTAAGAATCAATGTCGATACATGAGTCAATTGAATGGTGCTGATGATAGTGTTAAAGCATCATTCTGTTCTTCAGTAGGCTCCTCTTGAAACCGTCATAAATGCGACATGTGGTGCTAGAATTGGGATGTAACGTTGCAATGAATGGCATGTGATTGCAGAAATGTTGTAAGAAATATTGTCTTGTAGCACATGCATGTATCTGGGAATGAAGTAGCATGTATCTGGGAATGAATCAAAGTGTGTGGGCAAGGCCTAGTCCAATAAAATCCTTTCATAGAGGTGTGTTGACTATGTGGCATGGGAGTAGGCTACCCTACACAGACCAACAGTAATAATAGACTGGTTATTCACTTTAAATGAATGCATATGACAAGCCTAAGGGCTTTCTCTCAGTCAGTGAATACTATTGACATACATTGTTTAAGGCTCAAGGCAAGATAGGAGACACTAATTGTAAAGGTAAACAAAGATTCACCAACAATATACTTGAAACAAATAAACTGGACTTACTAAGTCTTACTGGTCAGAGCCCAGTAGACGCAACAACATAGTAACAAAATTATGTATAGATATGTTGTTTGTTTGAAAGGGGAACATTCATAATTATTTCACTTTGTAAAAAGTAGTAAAGCATAGTCTACACATGTCCCAACTTGATATGGCTTATGTTGAACTTTGAAAAATCATAGGCTTGATGCTTTTGAAAAGATGCTTTCAACAAAAAACCTAGCTAGCACAAAACATTCCTGTTATGTTATAGGAAGCAACATTGGTTAACTTAGAAGTATTTGCAAAGAGAACTCCAGTACAAATGGAGCTAATACAAAGGTATCTTCATCACTAATACACTATGATGCTATTCATCTCGACAGCTATAATGGGGAGAGATTGCCACCATTCCATCTTCTAGTGCCTCAAACAGAAAGCCTTCAAAGGGACTTTCTCATCCCTGTACATATCCCCTCTACATGATGAACATGCTGAAGTCCAGTGGACTGAAGATCCCTGGAAGGGGTCCAAAGCACTCCCCTGGCCCTTTGGGACGATCTTCTGCTGGGGGGTCTTCGTCTGGCACATTGGGCCAGAAAGACAGTAAGTCACTTTTTCCACTCCCAGCAACTTCCTTTATACTCTCAAGAAGAGAACAGGTTTACTATGACTTAGCCTATCAATCATGGTGGCATTTCATCATTGGCCCAGCGATTCCTTGATTGTTGTAATTGATTGTTGTCAGGACCTTCCATTTTCCTTGGCCAACTTGTGAGGTCAGGGCTTTATATACAGTAAGAAGCTTACAGTCAGCAGACTTATAATGTTTTGTTATGTGTAGCCCCAATCACATTTGGCTCTGCCAGGAAGTACCACTCCATGTCCAACTGCATTGTTAATGGGTTGCTGTTTGGACTGGGCGATAATTCAATAAATATCATTATCGAGGATTTCAAATAATTCAATAATGAAAATAACCTAATAAATCAATAATGTAATTTTGATATTTTGACATTGCTAATTTTTCTTTGTGCATATCTGATACAAAAAGCTTTCGCAAACTTCAGCAAGCATGCTCGCATAGTTTAATTATAAAAGATATGAGCAGACAACTAGAGAGCAATAAGTGCATACCTATACTACTGATACCACATTTAGTGCTAATACATATCTTGCGAAGGAGTACATGGGTGTCGTTATCATTTAATATTGTCTCAATGGCCGTTTGCATGAGAAAAGAGCAAGCGCACATATGGAAGAAAGCATGTGTGTTAGACATGCAACACTCGGCTATAAACTAGAAGATAATATTTATCAAAGCATAACATTGAGTTTATTCAATGCAAGAGTCTAGAGGACCTATTTTGCTAAGTTAGCCAGTTATATGCTATTTGCAAAACTCACTGTTTTCTGCACTCTGAACTTTCAAAACCTAACTTTATGTAGTGTTTTGTGGCCAAATAATGTTTTCGTAGGTAACAGTAAATATATTCCATCTTCTGTTGAATTAATTAACTTTTATCCACTTGCTATCAGTAGGCTGTGTGGTGTATATTGCGTCATTCTGACTGAGTGGGGTTACCATACCACTAACGCTTTGATTGACAAACTGAAATGTCCAACAAGTGTGGTGAAGCGTATGTTCATAAACATGACTTAGAAGCGTTGTATGGTCAAGGTTAAATCATCCTATGTAAAAAATCATGATATACATTTTAATAGTAGTAATAGTTGTTTATTTCAACCAAAAAAAGACATGAATGTGAAAAACATTTGGGGGTCAAAAATGTATACACTCACAAGTACTTCAAATACTAATGTAATTTTGGTTTATTCGAATATTTGACTAATAATGTCCATCCCTAGTTTCTACAAACCTATTTTCTCCAAAAAGTGGACCTACTGGTTCGGATTTTTTAAATCTGATATAGAGCAGGGAAAAGACTGTCTGCCAAAATATGTATGCCAAAAAGTAGTACAGAGGAAGATGGCAATACCACCTAATAGATTTTCTCATCTGAAACATTTTCATCCTGTTGAGTAAAACTGACATTATGACTCGGCATGCAGCTGAACACGCCGGCCCTTCTGATGGTCTGAAAAAAATATATAATAACAGTATATAAAAGAGAAAAAGTTGTTTTGTTAAAGTATATTTTTTAAGATAATAATGATGACCTACAAACAAATATATCGTAATATTAATATCATATTGACAAGAAATCATGAATATAATCATGATGTAAGTTTGGGTCATATTGCCCAGCCCTAGTTGCTGTTATGTTTACAGTGACTAAACAAGCAGCACAGTAGGAAGTTTGTTAGTGTATTTCGTTTTTAAGGAATGATACACAGTATAAACCCTTATCAATGACTGTATTGGTGTACAATAGAGTACACTGTAATAATAATGAATACATGAATATGGGAGATTCTCATGTATTTTATTTTTATTATAGGACACAGGACTATGTTAATCAGGTTTCTTTTTAGGTTATGTGTTTCCACATTTCAGCATATTGATGTGTTTTTGGTGAATTTGGATGTTTAAAGGTATTGCCATTCAGCAGCTGCTAAACCCTAAGTTAACTCCAGACAAGGCAGCTCCAAAAGAACATTTAAAACATATTCAATCATTGAATGCTTTAAAAGTTAAATTACAATATGCTCCCCTATAAAGTTACTATAAAGTGATGGCTCAAATGGGAATTAGTAAAACTATTTTTATTGAATAATAACAAGTATATTCATTGAAATTGATTCCTCCACCTCAATTATTCTGTATAACTAGGCTAGCTTAAAATGTACCCCACTGTCTGAAATAATATATTGAAGATTCATGTTTCAAGATTTGGTAACCAAATGAGCTGTCTTTTTTAAATTAAAGGACATCTCATCATAAATGTCACATTTAATTGTATATACTTCCTACATTTCCCCTAGCATGTAATATGGTAGCACAATTGCATTTGAAATGTGTTATTATGCTGGGGATGAGAATGTGTGCTTGTCATTCACTCATTAACTCATTTGGAAATGGAAATATATCGCAGTGTAAATAAACCCTTAGTACAGCATTCACATTAATGAGTGCAACACAGCCTCTAACAAGGCATGTTTCAAAACATGGTAATGGACCAGAAACAACAATGAAATGCACCTAAAATTGGTCAAAATATTTCTGAAGCTCCAAAATATTGTATAATGCAGTACTTTGCAGTGGAATTACATTCAGTTTAATTTAAAATGCAAACAAATATTTCCACACCCACAATGCACCACTGCATTAAACAAGGCATAATTTGCAGCATAATTCTTTGACTGTATTTTACTGTTGACAATACCCACGATTATTTTATACCCCAAATTATTGTATTGTCTGTTTTTCACTTCAGTGTGACCATTAGGCCTATTGCATATTCTAATGATTCTTGCCTAGGAACCATTGTGTGTAAGTCTGAATCCTTGTTCTATACAGTACGTGACTTGTGAGGACAAAACCATTATCGTACCATGATGACACATCTGAATACCACTCCCCACTGACCCAAGCATTGATGTTGTTTAAAGTCAATAGGAATAAGGACACCAAACACGTTCCCGGCTGTTATTTTTCTCAGTTTAGATCTCATGACAAGCTTAGGCCCTTGAGCCATAGATGCGTGAGTTACACAGCCCCCTGCTAAAATAGAGCTAGATTCTACATCCCAGCTGCACTCGGGTGATATGGGCCTGCAGGAGGCTAAACGTAGTCTGGCAGACTCTGGGCTTTTTCTGCTGTCTTGCTATTTGCATTGCATGTAAGTGAGAGCTGTATGTATGTATGGCACTCGTGTCATGATCCAAGTTTACAGTGGAATGCAGTGAGGAAAGGAAAGGGGGGAAAACACAGGAAGTGCACTTGTGGGAAAGTGAGAATCAGGCATTGCAATAATGCATTTAGCAGTTTATGTGGCTTTTTGTTGGGCAGTGTTAGTGTATTAACTGTGTTTTAACTTTTATGATAATATATTTTGTATAAAATAACCTATAAACACCTTTGTTTGGGGCAGGGGCGTAGTACTAATATTATCCCTAATATTATTCCTAATAGTGGTATGAAATTGTTATAATTTCTTCTGAATTATCTGAATTCACAAAGTAGTGTGAATGATTTTACTGATAGTTACTAAATGATTTATGTACAAAATATGTTAATTGCTGAAACTGCATTTTCAAACTGAACTTATACATTAAGAATTTAATGAAAACAGAGAAGTTCTGCAAACAATCAAACAACAGCTTTTGTTTTCATCTGAGACATTATTGAACAGTTTCTTTTTACATGCTTCTTATTTGAAAAGAGCTATGGGAAACTGGGGCTTTTTCGATCTTCAATGGGTATAGACAGAACGTACTGTATTAACCTACATCAAGTCCCTCTCAGTTGCCTGTACTTACAAAATAATTCCATTGAATGGTCCAATTGAATGACATGGTAACACATGTATATAGCCACTGAAATTCACTGTTGTTGTTTGGTTGGGTGTTTTGTAAAATCACTTTGTGACAACTGCTGTTGTAAAAATGCCTTTATAAATACATTTGATTGATTGATTGATGTAACCAATCGTTTATTTGATGATCTAGATGACACCGATCATTAGTAATAGTGGTGAACGTGGTGTCTTTGGGATCAAGCCGTTGTGAACATTGACAGGAGATTTTTGGCAGGGCAAAGAGCTGGTTGGACAGAGTTAGAAAATTAAGACATTATGCCATTACATAATACAGTAAAAATCACATTGATCAGAACTTCCAACATTTCATAAATGTTCAACATTTCACACACGTTTGTGACTGTTTTATTGTTTTAATGGTTCATCATTCCTTACTGGTTCAATAAAGGGTTGAATATAGTCCAAATATGCTACACATGTAGATATAAAAGGCCTTCTCTAAAGCCTTTACAAACAAACATTAGTCATGGCCATGAGAGAGTAGCTGTTAGAAGCAGGCACTACATATCAAATGGCACATTATCATCGAAACATTGCTGTACTTTTGACCAGAGTGCTGTGGTTCCTTGTTTACTGCAGTGCACTACATTGGGACACGGTATTCACTGGGAACAGTCATAGTAAGGGTTTCCAGCATCTTCTTGACTTTGGCAAGAGAAGCTAGAATTTGATTTATCAGTGATGCTTGAATGGAATCTCCACACAAACTAGCTACTGCTGTTTTTCCCAATGAGATATCTGCTGACACACTGAGGTCACTTATGATGAATCTTCGTTTTGTGTTACTGTTTAAGTTCACTTACTTTAACACCATTTTCTGATTGTTTAAACACATATTTCGAGGTCATATTGGTAAATAGAACAAAATAAAATGTTGTTTACTTTAATACCCATTTCACAGTCATGTCTATCCGTTTTACAACATACGGGAGCAATTGGGGCATAAAAGCAGTCATCGGGCCCCCTCCCCCACTCCGGGGGTGTCAGAGAGTCTTGGCACCAACCGTATCCACTCATTCTCACACAGTGCAGTTTAGCCAGCGTGGCAGACCACACGCTAATTGCACCCTGCTCCGGTGTCTTTCTCACCAGAATGGACAGTGCTCATCTAAACAGCATGCGTTCAAGAGCAAAAGCACCACATCTGTGATGCAGTGTGGCAAGGTTAATCATCAGTAAATTAGAGACAATCTCGCTGACCCACTTTTCAATAGGGATGTGGAGTAATGCCTAAAATTGCATAAACTGTTATGTTGAATGCAGCACGGGATGATTTTTCGCTCTGCAGTTTTGTGCTGTGATATGACAACATTTTATGAATAGATTCTGAATAGGTCGCAGTTTCTGACTTGAGAATGGTTTCATCTTCAGGATTGGCATAAACAAGTACTTGCAAATGGTTCACCAAGTATTTGGTGCTTGCAAAGGTTTGTAAAGGGATAATATGAATAATAATAATAATAATGATGAGTTGTTAATGTGGATGTTCATTACGTTGCATTTATCATTCCTGAATTCCTTATTTCAGTACTGCTGAATGCATGTTGTGTGCAACATTGGTCTTTGAGATAAGTTCTGTTGTTTGGTTGATTTTCCATTTTATCTGTTTGTAGAGCTTTATGTATGACCTGTTTTCTCCTTTGTACAACACGTTCCTGGGAATCCTGCACTGCTCTACATCTTTTTAATCAAAGGCCATACATAGATGGTTATTTGAATATAGTAATTAAATTAATAGCCTAAATGTTCTTATTCTCTGTCACCCACCACTTTCCCAGATCCTCCACACAAGCAGACCTCCCCACTCCCCAGCAGCAATGCCTCGGACAAGTCGAGCTCCAAGACGTCTGAGGTTGGGGATGATGTCTTGGGGGACTACGTTGTTGGCGAAAGTGTCTGGGTCAATGGGGTCAAACCAGGCGTGATCGCCTACCTGGGCGAGACTCAGTTCGCCCCTGGACAGTGGGCAGGAGTGGTTCTCAATGACTTGTTGGGGAAAAACGACGGCTCCGTGGGTGGCGTGCGTTACTTTGAGTGCCAGCCCCACCAGGGCATCTTCACACGGCCTTCCAAGCTCACCCGACAACCCGTGGGCGATGGAAGCGATGGCCATGCCAATGATTCGCTGACTGCTCAGAACCTGACCCTCCATGGTGGCAATGGCGCCTCACCTGCTAGTCAACGCGTTGTAATGCCACTCAGGGAAGGCATGCTCAACAGCTCGGTGAAGACCGGTAATGAGTCTGGGTCAAACATGTCCGACAGTGGCTCAGTCAAGAAAGGTGGGGATAAAGACCTTCGAGTGGGAGACCGTGTATTGGTGAGTCTGTGCCCACTCATTCATACACACAATCACTCATGGGTTCTGGGTTGCCAGTTTGGTTCAGTCTCTGGGTGAAATACCATACATTCAAATTTTTCTTTGTTTTTGTACCCACATACCATTCAAAAAACTCTGGAAGCTCTGGAAAAATCTGGGAACGGTTTTCATTGGTTAGACAGATGCTGGAAATTTACAATGGTTGTTAAAATGAAGAGCATGCTTGCTTTGATCCTTGCTCCAAGAAAGCAATGGTTTACAAAGGAACGAAGGCATTCATTAAAATGACTACGAATGCAGTGGCCAATCCAGCCTAAATGACAGGTAGCACATAATTCCAAACCAGGGCTTATTCACCATATGTTATGGTATATCTGAAGGCCTAATGGACACTTAGTCACAAATAATGGCCATTAACATTCCATGCCTTGTTAGAACAATTGTTTTATCAGTGGTCTTAACAAAGTCTGTTCCCCAAATCTACACATACATGGTACTATTGCACTGTACCATCTATGTGTAATGTTTGTGCAGTGGTAGGAAGTAGGCACAGGTAGAACAGAGATGTCCAGCAACAGGTAAGTTTAATTTCAGTGAAACAACTCACAAAAGAACAGCATTCAATGATAAACAACAACTAACAAAGAACTGAACCAATGACAGTACCAGAGGCGTCGCAAGGATCATAATACAATCGGGGCTTAGCCCCCCCCCCCCCCACCCCCCCGCGACAGAAAGTCCAGGGTTTTGAATGTACATGCGGAAAATTTCGATGTACACGCTAGCAATGTCTGCATTGCCATAAAGCGCAATCACAATTATAGTTTAATATATATGGGGATATTTATTTTTTTGGGACCATTTGAAATCTGGGGCTATTCATAAAAGATGGCTAACGACGCCACTGGACATAACTAAATACAAGGACTAACGAGACAACACAAAACAGGTGAAAACCAACACAGGTGAATGACATGGACTAATTTACTAAAGACAGGAACACCAAATAAGGGCACACAAGGGCTCACAAACAATAAAACAAAAACAAGGACTGGAACGATCCCGTTAGGCTGGAATCGTTACACTATGAACAGGCACTATTGGGCTTTGTTCAAAACTAATGCACTATATGATCCATTAAGAGCAGGAGTATTTGTATATTCATCTGATTACATAGGTGACATATAAGCACTATAAATGTGGTAGCCTATGATATCTGTGGGCCACGGCGCATTTGTCAACATCATTTATATAATGTATTACCCTGCAGTGTGTCATAAACAAGAAAAAAAATTTGTGTTTGGTGCACTCACAATTTGTAATTATATAGAGCATAATTTCACTCTGCAAATTTTTATGTGGAAGATAATTGAATTGCACTGGTGTAGAATGTACTTACTTACTCACCCATGGCTATATCTATCAAACCTCCATTTTAAATCACAGTTAATGATAATGAAACTCTGTGGATCTTGGCTTTAAAGCTAAATCTCTGTGTCATGTCTCAAGCCAGCTCCTAGATAAACAGGAAGTTAGAGGAAGCAATAGCCAAGAGGAGACCTATGTTGCTGACTTTCTTTATCTGCACTGCTGGCAGGCACGCAGACTGTTGTCTGTGAATCCCAGTGCAGTCATCCGTCCATCCAACCCACTACTCTGTTTTGCCTTGCGGCTTTCACACTTTGCGTCACGATTCCCCTCACAGTTTTCTTGTCCTTCTCATTAAGATTTGAAAAACAACATTGTCCTCCGTTTCACAGAGTACAGGTGCTGGACATAAAATTTTAATATCATCAAAAAGTTGATTTATTTCAGTAATTCCATTCAAAAAGTGAAACTTGTATATTATATTCATTCATTACACACAGACTGATATATTTCAAATGTTTATTTCTTTTAAGTGGGATGATTATAACTGACAACTAATGAAAATCCCAAATTCAGTATCTCAGAAAATTAGAATATTACTTTAGACCAATACAAAAAAAAGATTTTTAGAAATGTTGGCCAACTGAAAAGTATAAACATGAAAAGTATGAGCATGTACAGCACTCAATACTTAGTTGGGGCTCCTTTTGCCTGAATTACTGCAGCAATGTGGCGTGGCATGGAGTCGATCAGTCTGTGGCACTGCTCAGGTGTTATGAGAGCCCAGGTTGCAATGATAGTGGCCTTCAGCTCTTCTGCGTTGTTGGGTCTGGCGTATCGCATCTTCCTCTTCACAATACCCCATAGATTTCTATAGGGTTAAGGTCAGGCGAGTTTGCTGGCCAATTAAGAACAGGGATACCATGGTCCTTAAACCAGGTACTGGTAGCTTTGGCACTGTGTGCAGGTGCCAAGTCCTGTTGGAAAATGAAATCTGCATCTCCATAAAGTTGGTCATCAGCAGGAAGCATGAAGTGCTCTAAAACTTCCTGGTAGATGGATGCGTTGACCTTGGACCTCAGAAAACACAGTGGACCAACACCAGCAGATGACATGGCACCCCAAACCATCACTGGACTTCAAGCAACGTGGATTCTGTGCCCCTCCTCTCTTCCTCCAGCCTCTGAGACCTTGATTTCCAGAGGAAATGCAAAATGTACTTTCATCAGAGAACATAACTCCGCAGCAGTCCAGTCCTTTTTGTCTTTAGCCCAGGCGAGACGCTTCTGACGCTGTGTCTTTTTCAAGGGTGGCTTGACACAAGGAATGCGACAGCTGAAACCCATGTCTTGCATATGTCTGTGCATGGAGGTTCTTGAAGCACTGACTCCAGTTGCAGTCCACTCTTTGTGAATCTCCCCCACATTTTTAAATGGGTTTTGTTTCACAATCCTCTCCAGGGTGCGGTTATCCCTATTGCTTGTACACTTTTTTCTACCACATCTTTTCATTCCCTTTGCCTCTCTATTAATGTGCTTGGACACAGAGCTCTGTGAACAGCCAGCCTCTTTAGCTATGACCTTTTGTGTCTTGCCCTCCTTGTGCAAGGTGTCAGTGGTCGTCTTTTGGACAGCTGTCAAGTCAGGAGTCTTCCCCATGATTGTGTTGCCTACAGAACTAGACTGAGAGACCATTTAAAGGCCTTTGCAGGTGTTTTGGGTTAATTAGCTGATTAGAGTGTGGCACCAGGTGTCTTCAATATTGGACCTTTTCACAATATTCAAATTTTCTGAGATACTGAATTTGGGTTTTTCATTAGTTGTCAGTTATAATCATCAAAATTAAAAGAAATAAACACTTGAAATATATCCGTCTGTGAGGAATGAATGTATACATTATACAAGTTTCACTTTTTGAATGGAATTACTGAAATAAATCAACCTTTTGATGATATTCAAATTTTATAACCAGCACATGTATGTTTTATTTCACAGGAACATGGTTTTGGAAGTGTTTGTGCAGTTTAAGTTAACATGAACTACATTATCATGGTTGAAGCCAGGCCCATGTATTTTAGTAATTTAGCTGTTGCTCTTACCCAGAAAGACTTGCATACATTATTGATTGCATTTATTAGTACAAATACTTTAATTTATATATGTGGCCCAGTGATGAATAAGGTTTTCAACTGACCAAACATTTTAATAGGTTAAAATCCTATTTTCAAACAATGTATTTAAAGTGTTTTCATTTAGAATCATGTGACGACACCAGTCGAAATGTCATACGGGATAATGTTAATTAATTTTCTATGTTTTATGATAAAAGAAAATCTTAAGTCAAGTATACTTAATGAATATATAAAGTGAGGCAGTAACCAATATTTAGAGCTCAGAAAGGAATACTTGCACAATAATCTCTTCTCATTATAATAGGTTTTCTAAGTTAAGTTAAGTTCTTTATCTACATTTTAACTCTGCAAAGTGATTTAAGATGCAAAATATCTGAAAATGTTTTGTAGTACTTGGCATCATACTTTTAATATTTTCTCAACTCCATAAAACGAAATAATGTGTTTTAATGGGAAAAATCAGCATTATCCTGCCTGACTGAAATTGTTACTTGGTCTGACACTTTATGAGAACACACATGAATTATAATTTTTATACAACTTACACATAATTGATGTTCATAAATAATTCATGTTTATGTTATGCGAAGGGAGTCACACTGAGGGAGCTACACTTTAAAGAACTACAGACCCCCTCAGTGTAGTTTATTTCCCAGATTTGGCAATTGTACAAATGTTTAACATTTCCCTTTAAATATATATAGATTTTTTTAAATCATATTTTTGAATATCAAAACAGCACAACTTTTCAACATCAGGTTTAACTCACTACTGAAAAGTACCTTGAACCATTTCATTGAAGATACATACTCACTCAACAATTTCTTTGAGCAACAAATTATAAATAAGAGGTTATTCAGACAATATAAGGTCTCATAGCAGTTGAATTTACCGCCACTGAAGAGAGAAAAAAACTACATTGTGATGTCACTAGAGTGGATGGTCTTTTCTTAATGTGGTGAATTCCCCAATATGGCAGGTTGGACATTCATGTAATTTAATTAGATTCATTTCCTTGTGATCTGTGGTGCCCACAGAGAGTTAAAACACCAGTCTTATGTTACATCTGAAAGACGGCACCCTTCACAGGACAATGTCCCATTAACTGCCCTGGGATTGATCTCCAGACCAGAGAAAAGTGAACCCTACTGGCCTTCCAACTTCCATTCAGTAACTGACCAGAACAAACCCCTTATTAGCTTCGTAGACACCCTGGCAGTGGGGTGCATGGTGATGCTGGCTTACTTATCCCTCTGTCAACAATTTGCAACTTCCCTGAATCTGTTCAGTGGTAAAAACGATCAATAAAAACTGTCAAAATTCACACCGTAACGTGTGCGCAACACCTTTCTTCTGGGCGTTAAAACAACTACAATAAAAGTGGAAATAGAAAACGGTGTTAAAGAGAACTTATGTTTTATTAAATCAGTTTGGGAGAGGTAAATATCAAGACTCTTCCAGCAAGCACATCTCGCCAAACTATTCTGATTCTTATCACACGGCTTGCTCAACCAGAAGGTTCTTGGTGGAACACAGTACTCAATTTACAATAAGGAGCCGCTAGTGCACAACATGACAAGGCACTGAACCACGCTGCTTAGATTAATGTGACTGAAACTTCACTTTTTAGAGTCAAGAAGCGAGGCTGTTCCACTGACAGTAATCCTATGACACAGAAGTGATGTAATATACTGTATGTATTTCACTGTTGTCAGTGTTTCCCCAGAGGCAGCAGAGGGAGCTTGACAACCTCCATAATTTGTTTTACACACTGGTTTGTTAATTGCCCAATCCCTTACTCAGGCTGGGGGCAGTAACCAGACCAGCGTGGCCTGAGACAGATTATAGGTGGTGTGTCTAAGTTAGATGCCTCCTATGTTTCACTATCAACATGAGGGAGTGGCCTTTATAGTTAACCTTTCGATAATGATCATTGTATCTTGACAAATGCAGATATTCATAATATTTATTATTAGCATGTGTGTATTCATCGATCAGTTCACAACACTCAACATTAATTGTACAGTTTTCAACCTTAAACATCTTCTGTTGTTCTTAAAACATGTCACAATAAAATAAAATCACATTAATTAGTATGAATACAACTTTGTAATCCATTGGGAATTACATGCTAATTGTAATATATGCTCATTGCTGTTTCCATTAAGGAATTTACAGTAGTTTCTTCTCTGGCCCACTCACAAAAAGCTCTCTTGTGTCTCCGGATCAGTGAGAAGAGGTGACTCCAAAACACTGTGGCAGTATTCATGAGTCAGATGTTTTGAAGAGAACAAAAGCGCTATTCTCCTCCAACTCATTCAGTGACAGACATTTTCCCTGTCTACTACATTCTCATACAAAAAAACATTCTCTCTTTATAATGCGTTAAGATGCTATGACAACGGTTTTAGGGCTTTATATTATTTTACTTCATGAGGCATTATACAGCCTTGTCATAATATTCTGTGGATGTAATTGTAGATGTTTATTGGCAATTAATAGCGCCTGTGTTATAGAATATAACGTAACATGAGCTGTACATAATGCATCTGCTAATAGTACATTATGATGACATTAGTCATTGTTTACCAAATGTTTAAATGTAGCCGATTTCTCTACGTAGAGAAGCCTTATGAAGTGCTATCATTCATTTGTACAGCAATATCATTGTACTATATTTCATATTTGCCTTTGGTTGCCATCTCATATCATTTAGAAAACAAAATCTTCTCATAGCCAGAAGCAGAATAAATATGTCTGCCTGTGAAAGAACAGGACAGTCCTTTGGGAGATGGAGAGCGTGAAAGCTATGCCAGGTTTTGCCATCAGATTGAAACTACCGTACACACACACACACACACACATTTAGATTCAATTTCATTGTTATGCTCCTTGTGAATCTTTGAGTAAGAAATACATACTGGATTAGATGTTGTAATTGTTTGGCAAGCTATTCATATCCTGTAGATGTTGAAAGAGATAATATTTAGAATTGAAAATCTGTATTATTATATTGGTTTATTTGTGGTTTTAGTTTTGTAGATTGAGAAAAGGGTATATGACTATTTGCCCATTGATTACAGATTACATGACAATGAAGGTAATGACAACATTCCAGTACTCAAATTTTGTAATAGTAATCTGATGACTTCACTTTCTATCACAGACGTATTGTTTTTAAATTAACAATGTGGCCCTATTATTCCATAGATGAAACAAAGAAAAAGTTATCTGAACATCTTTCAATGTTTTTCAAAAAAAATTCATTGGTGTTCAACAATTAATGTTGGTGCTAATAGTGAGTTACATTAAATTATCAGAAATTAACCAATATATAAAAATGTGATAGATCTGATCAACAGAATGATAGTGGTCTCTTGCATATATTTATTTTTTGTATTGACATTGATGTCGATGTCTTCCACAACTTATAAGAAACAAATGTATGTCAAAACCATTCATTCCAGTGTGCTGAAACTGATTGTGCTGGGTGTCTGCTTAGACAGATCTCAAACCTGCTGGCCGTTCTTCAGTTTGTCTGACTGAACTAGTGTAATGGGCTGTGACCTCTTTTCAGATGCTGAATGTAGGCCATATCAGCTTTTCCACTCATGCATGATTACACATCTGCATTGTTACTGGGTTGTCAACTCTTAAAGTCATCCCAAGACACCCCGTAGTGTCAGTATGTTAAATATACTGTACAGTACTAATGTATAGTAGCATAGGTGTGACAGGTAGCCAAGTTGTTAGAGGATCTGACCAGTAACATAAAGATTCCCAGATTTTATCCCTGAGTTGACAGGGTGAAAAGTATTTTCTTTTTTTACTCATGAATCATTTTATTAACACATTTTATTAATACACCACACCTGTCTCCTCTAATTTTGCATCTTATTTATAATTAGGGATGCCTGGAGAAAGTTGTATTTCTCTGAAATGAAAACGGGGGGCCCTTCCTTCAGCAAAATACATTTTCATGTGACCCTCCATGACCACTTGATAAAAAGAAGTGACCCTCCCCTGGAGACTGAAATATTCCACAATTTATAGCCTGCATAAAACCATAGAAAGTCTAGTCTAAATGTGATGTTGGTTCTTTTCACATTTCAGTATTAAATCATTCCATTAGGAATTTTAGAATGGCTTCAAATAAGTTCTGAGTTTTGTATAGGCTTATGCCGGCTCAGCATTTTGATAACCATGTAAGTGTCATCAGGACAACATTTTTGCTTCAATTAACTCTACACAAAATATGTTTGCTTACATTTAGCCAATATTAAAGTGAACTTGTCCTATAGGAATTTACACAGTTATCGAAATAGTGAGGGGGTGTACTGGAAACACAGGTTTGATCCAAAAATTGCCTATGGAAGAAATGAATGGTGTACGTATAAAAAGAGAAGCTTTTCCAGTTTTGCTGCACGGTTTTAGGGGATTATGACTCATACTGATTCAATATAATAACACAGTTGTGATCATAAGTTTGCATATCCTGGCAGAAATTGTGAAGTTTTGGCATTGATTTGGAAAATATGATCACTATCCTTTCGTTTAAGTATAGTGATCATATGAAGCCATTTATTATCACATTGTTTTTTGGCTCCTTTTTAAATCATAATGCATACCTTTGAATGTTTACATACCCTTGAATGTTTGACATAGTTACAGACACTCAAGGTGACACACATAAGGTGAAAATGGCAATTA
Organism: Esox lucius; assembly: GCF_011004845.1. Taxonomy (NCBI): domain Eukaryota; kingdom Metazoa; phylum Chordata; class Actinopteri; order Esociformes; family Esocidae; genus Esox; species Esox lucius. The sequence goes on from NC_047575.1 coordinate 28,049,113, forward strand.
AAGGTGAATTTCCCACACCTGTGACTTTTTAAATTGCAATTAGTGTCTGTGTATAAACAGTCAATCAGTTTGTTAGCTCTCACGTGGATGCACTGAGCAGGCTAGATACTGAACCATGGGCAGCAGAAAATAACTATCAAAAGGCCTGCATAACAAGGTAATGTAACTTTATAAAGATGGAAAAGAATATAAAAAAATATCCAAAGCCCTGCAAATGCCAGTCAGTACTGTTCAATCACTTATTAAGAAGTGGAACATTTGCGTATCTCTAGATACCAATCCAAGGTCAGGTAGACCAAGAAAGATAGATCTCACTCTGGAGAGATCTCAAATGTACGGTTCTTCCAATACGACCAAAGACTTTGCATGACCTGGAGGCATTTTGTCAAGACGAATGGGCAGCTATACCACCTGCAAGAATGTGGGGCCTCAAAAGACTGCACGCTGTCATTTATGCTAAAAGGGGCAGTACACAGTATTAAGAACTTAGGGTATGCAGAATTTTTTTATTTGTTTTGTTTTATGATTGTGCCATTCTGTTATGACCTACAGTTGAATGTGAATCCCATAAGAAATAAAAGACGTTTTGCCTGCTCACATGTTTTGCCTGTTTTGCCTGCTCTTTACAAATGGCACAAATGGTTACCAATTCTCCAAGGGTATGCAAACTTTTGTGCACAACTCAAAATAATAATTAAAATCAGTGATTATTTTAAATGCCGGAACAAACAATGAAGGCAAATGGAGTGATCTTGGAGGCATCAACATTAATGTGTGATTCTGAACTAGCTAAAGTGTAGCATTTGATGAAACGGAAGGTTGCAACCTGTCTTAAATAGAAAGAGGAGATTCTGATTCATCATCAACCTAACATAGTCTTTTGCTAGATATTTATGTAAGAAGTCTGCGTTAGGGCTGGCAGGTAACTGGGACATGGGCCTGTATGGTAACCCCTTGTTGAGCTCGACATGCAAATGAACAGTTTCCCTGTATTTTCTCTTGATATGCATTGCATTCTGGACATGATCATTAATCATTAATATATTGCATCGTACCTTCATGCTCCTTTGTGTTTTTAGGTGGGGGGCACTAAGACAGGGGTTGTTCGCTACGTGGGGGAGACTGACTTTGCCAAGGGCGAGTGGTGTGGTGTGGAGCTGGACGAGCCCCTGGGGAAGAATGACGGTGCGGTGGCTGGAACCAGGTCTGTCTCTTCTCCCCTCTCTCTCTGCCTTGGTGTTTATGTCTCCCAAGGTCTCACTCCTTCTGTATGTCTCTCTATCCCGCAATCGTGCACGCTCTTGCTCTTGAGTATATAACGCATACTCTGTCTGCATTTCTTGTTTATTCCCCCTTGATAGTTCTCTTTCTTTGTTTTGTCATTATCTCTCTTTGTCGTGGACACCCTCTATAATGCATTACATACTGTAAACACATTTCTGCTTGCTTCTCTTATTCTTTTGACATTTGCTTTTGCAATGACTTCAGGGCAAGTCATGTTTTTATTTTATTTCTTGTTTAAATATAACATATTTTATCCATCTCTAAAATATTTTATCCATCTCTACTACAATCATTATATGTTATAGTAACACCCTGATATCATTGTGTATGTGTGTGTCTTCCTGTCTCCATCCTGGGCTTGAAAAGAGGAGAAATTACAGGCTGTGTGTGGTTTTGCCTATGATGGAATGTCACCAGAGATGTTTCAAAACCATGAAACATTCTAACTTGACCAGTGACCACTGTACCAAAAATAAAGTATGCTACTTTTAGACTGTGTTGTCACAGATAATTTTTGGATGGATCAATCATCATGTCACCAGAAAAATCTGGAAATTAATGAGTGTAATGCTGCAGAGAAAACTGTGGGAACCTAGTGAGAAGAGAAGTGTTGAGAGCATCTATCCTTGCAACACACCAGTGCTGAGGGAGGAAGAGTACAAAATGGTCTTAACCGTTGTCACATGTTGTATTCTGTGTGTCAGGAAGTGAGTGATCCACTTATCTCATTTGTCTTGTGTTAGTTCAAGGACAATGGTTTGAGTTAAACCCATGTTAAGAGAATTGTTACATTTTTTACTAGGGAACATACTACCACTGTTGTGTTTTATTTAGTTAATGTTAGAGAGTGAATTGATTGTTTTTACCATCACTGTGTCTATAAATTAACCTGTGTCAATTGAACTAATTGAGATGGTGGTCGCCTGTCTTGGAAATAAGTCACGTCTTGTTTAACTTCATATGCAGTCTCATGTCCAAGTCTTGTCTTTATTTTAGCTGATTATCTACTCTCCATAACCTCCAAATGGCGTGTAACATTAACGAGACGTTAACTTTACTTGCATGAAAACTGAAATGTGATCAGTGTCTGCTAAGAGCATAAGGCAATGTGTGTTCTTAACTTGTGTAGCTGCAGTGTTTTTTAGTATCACAAGAATCCTTGAAATTAAATCATATTAAATCACATTAGTGCACACCACTAGTACCTACCCACTGAGCAGGATCTGTTACATTTTCTCTTTTAGAAAAGATATCTCATCTCCTATCCTTTTCCGTCATTTAACCCAGGTACTTCCAGTGCCCACCCAAGTTTGGTCTGTTTGCGCCCATCCACAAGGTGATCCGCATTGGCTTCCCGTCCACGAGCCCGGCCAAGGCCAAAAAGAGCAAACGTATGGCCATGGGAGTGTCATCGTTGGCGCACAGCCCCAGCAGTTCATCCATCAGCTCTGTTAGTTCTGTGGCTTCCTCAGTGGGTGGGCGACCCAGCCGCACGGGCCTGGTGAGAGATCCACATGCATGCATTGTCACACACACAGCAACGTATTGCAAGTCTAATGGGGTGGTATGTGCACATCAGTTAAGAGCTTAGGGAGGACAGCGTAGAAAAAAGGTATACCTGGAGGCTAACATAATGCTTCTAGAGTGTTTAACACTAGGGCTTCAGAAATGTATAATTTAAAATATAAATTGAATCTTGCCCCCTTCAGTCCTTCACAGTAAAAAAATTATAATTAGAAAAAATAATATGGTTACTAGAATAATTTTTTAAATAAAATGTTTGTGTTATAAGAGATCATTTTTAGGTTCCCAAAAACCGATTTTGGCCAATAAAATGCCAAATAACCACATTTCCATGTGTATGTAGAGGTAGCATAAAGCCGAGACTAGAAAGCACACTACTTGTATCACACAAATTGAAAATGTTCCAGTAATTTTCTTATTGGCGGGATGTTTTTGACCTGTCAATACTACATTATAATGGTGATCTTTGTAATAGATTTGAAGGCATTTGTATGACATCCTGTGGTTGCACAATGGTATTACACAATGATTATATTCTAAAACTGCAATTTATGACAAATATCAGGTATTTTGTGTGGGAAATTATAATATTCTAGCTCCTCCTAAGATGATTTTCCACCTGCTGCGACTCATTGTCTCCCACCATTTTCGTTAGCTTGCTAGCTCATGAGCTAACTAAATGTTTAGTTAATATTGCTTGTGCATTGCCATGGTGCACATCTATGTAGTTCAGGGGCTCAGTGTACACTGCGGTTCACAGGAACCCACTTTCCGGAATCCTCTGTTGCTCTAGTTGTAGGACCAGGGAGTATCCTTGGAATACATATTAGAAAACCTCCTCAAACCTTACCCATTAGTGAAGTATCATCCCTGTACTAGTCATGCATTACCCCTCTTCAACCATAACCCCTCCCCTAGTTGAGCATTGTCACCCTTCCAAACACTTACTTTTGCATTGGTCAGGTATTAACCCATCTGCCAAATGTTTTTGCATTAGTCAGATCTTTCTACCAGCCACAAATGCAAATGTGTTTTTTTCTCCAAACAATATTTCAACAGCGAGCTAGCACTTATCATGTATCATTGTGATAATTATATTAATTGTAAGGATACTAACAAAAATAACTTTTAAGTAAATATGTGTTTTGCTGCTAACACCCAATCAAATATGTCTGAAATGAGCATGGTTTGCTGTAATTGATCAGAAACATGTTGTTGTACTCCCAAATTGCTACGTTTTTTTGGATAGTGTCTACAAAATTGGAATGTACGTCTCTGTACTTTGAATGCCTCCCTGTTGTGTGTCAGACTTCATATTTATAAGGGTAAGCATATCATAGTTGTGTATATAGTGCTTTGAGTTAATTAACAGTTTCCACACAGCAAGCATTAGGGTGCTTTAATTATCACGCTCTTGCTTGCTCACAATCAGTCATCTACGCATCTAGTCATCTGAGCATCTCCAGCATTCAATGTCATAATGTATCCTGTCAGCTCTGTGATGCGTGATGCTTAGAAGTTAATATATAGTCTGCCAATCCATTAAGAATACAAAAAGAAATACTGACTAACGCTTGAATCTATAGTACCAGTCAAACTTTGGACACACCTTCTCATTCAAGGATAATTGATTATTTTTACTTTTTCCAAATTGTAGAATAATAGTGATGACATCAAAGCTATTAAATAACACATATGGAATCATGTAGTAACCAAAAAAAGTATTAAACAAATCAAAATGCATTTATATTTTACATTTCTAAAAAGCAGACACGTTTTGCCTTGGTGACACCTTTGCACACTTTTGGCATTCTCTCAACCAGCTGAGGTAGTCTCCTGGAATGCTTTTCCAACAGTCATGAAGGAGTTCCCACATATGCTGAGCATTTGTTTGCTGCTTTTCCTTCACCTTGCAGTCCAACTCAGCCCAAACCATCTCAATTGGGTTGAGGTTGGGTGATTGAGGAGGCCAGGACATCTGATGCAGCACCATCACTGTCCTTATTGCTGATAGTCCCACCACCCGCAAACCCGATGGGATGGCGTATTGCTTCAGAATGCTGTGGTAGCCATGCTGGTGGAGTTTGCCTTGAATTCTAAATAAATCATAGACGGTGTCAACAGCAAAGCACCCCACACCATTACACTTCCTCCATGCTTCACAGTGGTAACCACACAGGCAGAGAACATCCGTTCACCCACTCTGCATCTCACCAAGCAAGTCTCTTCTTTTTGGTGACCTTCATTAGTGGTTTCTTTGCAGCAATTCAACCATAAAATCCCGTTCTCTGAACAATTGATGCTGAGATGTGTCTTTTACTTGAAACCTTTGAAGCATTTATTTGGGATGCAAACTGAGGGGCAGTTAATTGCCCGTTTCTGAGGCTGGTAACTAATCAGCTTATCCTCTGCAGCAGACATACAGTTGTGCTCATAAGTTTGCATACCCTGGCAGAAATTGTGAAATGTTGGCATTGATTTTGAAAATATGACTGATCATGCTTTTATTTAAGGATAGTGATCATATGATGCCATTTATTATCACATAGTTGTTTGGCTCCTTTTTAAATCATAATTATAACAGAAATCACCCAAATGGCCCTGATCAAAAGTTTACATAGCCTTTTGTTTGGCCTTGTTACAGACACACAAGGTGACACACACAAGTGAAAATGGCAATTCAAGATTAATTTACCATAACTGTGGCTTTTGAAATTGTATTTAGTGTCTGTGTATAAATAGCTAATGAGTTTGTTAGCTTTCACATGGATGCACTGAGCAGGCTAGATACTGAGCCATGGGGAGCAGAAAATAACTGTCAAAAGACCTACGTAATAAGGAAATTGAACTTTATTAAAATAGAAAAGGATATAAAATATATATCCAAAGCCTTGCAAATGCCAATCAGTACTGTTCAATCACTTATTAAGAAGTGGATTCGGGGATCTCTTGGTCAGGTAGACCAAGAAAGATTTCAGAAAGCCCGGTTACAGTATGCCTGACAACACCTTGACATGCCTCACAGGATCTTGCACACTGTAATTTGGAGTGACAAGACCAAAATCAGTTTGGAGAGGGGTCAACAAGGCCTATAATGAACAGAATACTATCCCCACTGTGAAGCATGATGGTGGCTCAGTGATGTTTTGGGGGGGTGTGAGCTCTAAAGGCATAGGAAATCTTGTGAAAATTTATGGCAAAAAAAATTATGAATGCAGCATGTATTTTCTGATGCAGCATCAGAAAATACTGGCCGACAATTAGCATTTTTCGGCACAAAAGCTGTGCATGGGATGCTCTTGGACTTTCCAGCACAACAATGACCCTAAGCGCCTGTGGGAGTCCTCATGAGAGACAGTTTCATCCTCGCGCTTGACCAACCCCCACCTTTTCACGATAACTGGCTCAAATGCATTAAGAAGGAAAATAATTCCACAAATAAACTGTTAAGAAGGCACACCTGTTAGTTGAAATGCATTGCAGGTAACAACCTCTTGAGTTTGATTTTGATCAAATCTTTGACTAGTACTATATGTTTAATGACTAATATTTGTGTCACGTGGCGTGGAGAACCAGCAATTGCGGAGTTCCAAGGTAAATTCAGCTTGATTTTGCCGACATCAAGCTCAACACGTTCTACACTCGCAAACAATACTGAACCAATCATGAAAGCTTTTCTACGAAAAACCAGATGCTCTTGATGTCCGAAGCAGACAATACTCTTGAAAGAGTGAACACTCACAAAGTTGCTGGCCCAGATGGCATCCCTGTTGGATAGCATATCTGTGTGCTAAACAGCTGGTGGGTATCTTGAAGATAGCTCAAGGCATTACTGGAACCAGGCTCCCACCCTTCCAGGATATCTATGCAAAATGACAATAGTTGAAAGCCTTCAGCATTATCAAGGACCCTTCACATCCCAGCCATGCACTGTTTATTTGCTCACTATCAGTCAGCTGTGGAATGTACTGAAGCATAGGATCTCATAATAAGAGGCAGTTTCTGTCTTCATACTGCTGAACATGGACACTTGCACCCATACACACACAAATGCGCACGCACATATAAGCACATCAGCATGAGAGTTTTGCTTTCCATCAGTTCCCTCTTTTATTCTTTTTTACTATTTTTACTACTTTCTTACTATCACTTGTTCAGATAACTAGTATAGGCAGTTGTGCTTCATGGACGATATCAGGACTTGTTAACCGGGTGTTTTGAATCCTGAATGCTTAATTTGTGTGTGATTTAAAATGTCTCCAACCTAAACTACATATACCTCAATACTCATGAAAGCCTTGATCCATGCAGGAATTAAATAACTGGTTATGCCAAATCCTCTTTTTTCCTTCATTTTGTTTTATTTAGCACCTAAATGTATTCATTTGCTCATATGTAGCCTTGTTCAAAAACCATGACTCAAAACCCATTGTGGAAAAATAGCAAAATAGGGGAAGGAACCCAATCAGTGATGTCAAACCAGTCAAATTCCTTGCTTGGAGGATCTCCAGATGTCCTCACTAGATTGTTGTAGTTGGTGCAACAGAGCATGGAAATATTCTGGAAATAACCGCTTAAAACCTCATCAAAATGTTCACGCTTTCAGATTTTTTGTATAGAGCACACTTCTGGCAGAGTAGAATATAATTTTTCCTTCATTTTCTGCGATGTTGCAAACTATCATACGGAACAACTGAAAATGATGTCCCAGCCGTTCTGAAAGAAGTCTTAATAACATAAAACAGCACGTCTGGTCGGGGTTCTTGAAAGGTAACTCTTTCCATTCAGTCTGTTTTGGCTATTACAAAGTTATCCAGACCTACAAGGGGGTCATGATGAAGACATGGTTTCCGAGGTAAACGTACACACGCCTAGTTCATGTGTAATGCTGCAATACCAATGACCTCAAACATTATCCCCCTCACTTCCTTCTTACTCTCTTTCCCTCCCTCTCCCCATATTGTTTTTCTGCTTCCAATTCATTCATCTTTTACCTACCCATTCTCCCCTCCCTCTTTCCTTCCATAGCTTACAGAAACATCATCACGATACGCCCGCAAAATCTCGGGCACCACTGCGCTGCAGGAGGCACTGAAGGAGAAGCAGCAACACATTGAGCAGCTGCTGGCCGAGAGGGACCTTGAGCGTGCCGAGGTTGCCAAGGCCACCAGCCACATCTGCGAGGTGGAGAAGGAACTCAGTGCCCTCAAAGCCCAGCAACTACAGGTAGGTGTCATGCCAAACATCTCCTTCCCACTTGTTGCCATGCCAAATATTCAGAGAGTTGGTTCGAAAATAACCCTTGTGTGTAGCAGAGTGGGTGTGTAACACTATATTTGTCACATTTGCGCACAAACAAATACAAGCACGTTCACAATCATGCAAGGAAACACTTTTACATTGACTAGCCTTGGTTACTAGAATCATAGTGGTCCTAACCTGGGAATTAAGCATCTCTGTTAGCGTAATTAAAAGCAACATGTATTCTCCCATGCATTATTTTTGCTAGCCACATGTTTTTCTATGTCAGGGACAAATTCAAGTCCAGCGCTCTCTACAAATCGCAAAACAGTGTTTATAGCAGGAACTTGGATCTTGGCCTAGGGCTAGCAATACAAAAATAGATGCATCCCATTATACTGTGTCAAAGGCACATGGCTAGGAAATATCATATATTGTTATTAATTTCACTTGAAAGTCTTCAGAGGATGTCATTTTTCCCTAGAAAGACTTAAACAAGAATGTGGCAAGGACAATTAATTAAATAGCACACAAACATTCTATTGTTCTTGCATAACAAAAACAATAAATCAGTGATTACTTTGTGAAACAGGAAGAATTTTGTTTTAAAGAATAACATTTGGGTTATGGGTACATTGAATGTTACATTTAGCAGCAACAGCTAGTGTTCCCGGGGTCCACTGTATGTCGAGCCTGATTCCAAATCTGTTGAACTGCTGTGACTAGCCATCACTTTTGTCAGGATCTTTGACCAGAAGAGGTCGAATGGTACTGTATATGTTAGACTGAGTTTTTAGTTTTATTCAGAATGTGTGGTGATAATGGTAATTAACCATATAAGCCATCTGGCTGTGGAAGGACAGTGTGTCTGCATCCAAAATTAGATCAGAGCCCATTGAGTATAATTGGGCAGTATGCAGTGACTGTGAAAGAGGTATTTCACATGACACTGTTGCCCTTGAAACAGTATTTGGGCGGAGGAGGACATAACTGCTTCACCTCACCCTACTGCAAAACTTTTGTCTAAAGGCCTATAGGTATTTGTCAAAAGTATTGCAACATTTTAAAGTCTATTGTCTTTGTGTTCTTACTGTGCTGAAAGATAACTTTTTTGCTAATCAAATAATTATATTAATTGTAAGACTTTGTTCCACATAGCATGTATTCTGGTGTCAGATAACTCGACCAGATCTTGAGCAAACACTTCACTTGATTTCATTTTGTCCCTCAAGGACATGACCTTTAAGTACCAGTACTATTCAGCAGATGCGGAAATCTTTTTGGGCCTTCCACTGTTGTATTCTTGTTTATTAGGGGTTCAAGCACGAAGTGCTGATTAGGGGTTCAAGCACGAAGTGCTGAAACCCTATTGTTATTGTACAGATTTTTATTATTATTCTTCTGCCGTAAAACGCATCGTGCAGCCCAAACCGTAAGAGCTGGAGCTTTGAAACTTTGGCATATGGTAGTACAAAAATCGAGGAGAGGTTATCAAAATATGAGCCCGATTGGCCCATAGGTGGCGCTATAGCGACCTAAAGCACGAAAGTGGTCATAACTCCTAGACCGTATGTCGTAGACTCAAGTGTCTTATATCCCTGTAATCCTTGGCTCAAGACGAACAAAACGTATATCTCCGATTTCATTTCCGCCATGATAGATTTTCCGCCATTTTGAATTTTGTCAAAAACCTACTTTTGCGAACTAGTCCCTGGATTTTTGCCCGATCGGAACCAAACCAGTGTAGAAATGTTCTATGGAGTCTGAAAATCAATAATTATCAAAAAAAAGTTTAAATTTCGATTCATGGTCGCTAGGGGGCGCAAAATTAAAGTTGTGGGAGGAGCCTATTTTACTAAAAAGGCTATAACTCAAGAAGTAGTTAAGTAAACTTCACCAACCTTGGTATACATGTGTTAGAAGTCAGTCTGAGGTCACAGTAAAAAAAACTGCATCGATTGGCCACATGGTGGCGCTATAATACGAAAAATAATACGAAAAATGTATAGACACCTGACCGTTTGTCCAAATTACTTGAAATTTGGTATGCAGTGTCTTTCCCCAAGGGGCCATGTATGCCTAAGAGGATATTGGCGTATCTCAAAAAACATGGCCGCCATTGGCCAATGAGATTTGAGCACCTATTAAACCAGGTTGACATACTCTGATCAGAACGAAACTTGGTGGGCATGTTTGGCACAAGGTCCTAGAGGTCTGTAAGAATTTTGAAATAAATCGGCCACTAGTTGGCGCTAACGAGTTTTAAGGCTCTCTAATCACGAGTTGTTACAAATTTCGTCAAAAAATGCATATCACTTGATAGATCTCCTCATGCTGAAAAACTTTGCCTCAAGAACCACTACTGTCAATCAAACTGTTCATTTGATATTCGCGAATATGTTAAAAACCTACTTTCGCGAACTAGTACCTGGACTTTCAGCCTTTCGGAACCAATTTGGTCTACGATGATTCTCTGGACTCTCTAGATCAATAATTATCAAAAAAAAAAAAAAAAATCCATTTGCCTGGCTGTAACAGGATAATTTATTCAAGTGGCAGGACAAAATACACTCAAAAGCCAATAAATCCCATAGAAAAACCCCAAACTTCACAAAAATAGATGAGCATATGTGTCATAACATAGTGAAGAAGCATGCAGAGTTTTGTGGAGATCAGACAATAGGTGCAACTATAACTGTCAAAAAGCTTTGAAAAACGTACATTTCCAATGCTACAATGCCTGTATTGGCTGTGAATGGACTTTTCCATTTATTATTTCAGTGGTTAAATGCTTGCTAAATAAAACATAATGTCTTTTGATGTTTGGGTGCTTAAAGGCCTTAACAGCTTGAACCCCGATAAATGCTGCTTGCAGCTTTAATTTGTATTTATTCTTGTTATATTGTGTTTTTACTAGCAAATAAGCACTTGTCCAGATAAATAGCTTTTTTCTGAAGGGGCCAAGTACTTTTTGCTCAGAATTTATGTTTGTAAATAAATGTATTTCTAATGTGCTTTGGTTGTGCTTTTGACTGAGGTAATTCTCTGTTGAACAAGCTTTAATAGTACAGGGATAAGATACATCTGTGACTAGAAAACCAATGTGTAATCTGTAGACTGGACAATTGAAACATGATTCATTCATTAGTATGTATGAAAGATAACTGATCTGATTCTTTCTGATTTCAGTATGTCACAGAGACAGAGAACAACCTCCAGCAAGTAAAAACTCTTTTGGCCAACACTCAAAAGGACAAAGTAGAGCTGGCCAATCAGCTTGAAGAAGAGAAAAGGTACATGTTTGGGGATTTCTATGATATAATCTAGCTGATTTGTACTTAACTTCTGAGGGCAAATTACTGGTGAACAGAAGATTTCATTGGCACAAATATGCAAATATTTAATTGATTAGAGCATGTCTCAGCAACTTTTATGGAATCAAAATGCTTGTTTATAAGAATGCAAAAACCTGATTTACCAGGGACCTGTTATTAGTAGATTAAAATAACGCTGCATTGCTACACTAAAACTATGATTTGAAAGACTACATCTTTGCTAGATCCTTTAATTGTAAATAAGGTATACAGGGTGCCATAGTTGAACTACGATCGGACCTGGGCCATGCCCAACACTTTCACATACTTCAAGTGCACCTGATGTAGCTTGAGCATTTGGGGGGATTTTTCACCTTTGAGACACTTCCATTGGTTCCAATGTAATGTTATTGTCAATCAAGTATACTGGCATTGAAATGTTGTATGCCGTTTGTGAAATATCGCATTCAACTCTTTAATGACACTTAGTGTTTGACATGTTTTTATAGGAAAGTGGAAGACCTTCAGTTCAGAGTGGAGGAGGAGTCCATCACCAAAGGAGACCTTGAGGTATTTATTCATCGTTTGGTAAAACGCTTCGATTAATTATTATTTGATGAACATGCATTCAAGGGATAATAATGCATGATAATAAGGTTACTTTAGCAAAAGGTGATACATTTTTTGCAACCCTATAATGCTAGCAAGGAATGACCACAACTTATTCTGAGTCAAACAGTAGGTCAGCAAAGATGAACAAAGGGACACTATATGTTTTGTGAATAATATGTCTGCTCCTTCTTTATCTGTTGACTGCTGTAACAGACAATCCCATGTGTATTTCACACATTTCTACAATCTGCACAGGTTTCTGTCCTTTGTCTTGTTTTTCCTCCTCTACTGTCTGTCTTTCTCCTTTTTCTCTCCCTCTCTTTAGACTCAGACGAAATTGGAGCATGCCCGTATTCGGCAGCTTGAGCAGAATCTGTTCCTTGAAAAGTCGAGAGCAGAAAAGCTTCAGAAAGAATTAGAGGAGAAGAGGGTAACCTGAAAAGCTGCAGTAGCCCAGCCTAGAGCCCCTGCCTGTAGCTATTTTCATTTGAGCTTCTCCACTGTATCTTTTATTTTGGTTGCAGTTGGACATTCAAATCCTTGTCATTCCTGCCCTGCACTTTCATTCAAGTTCTGCTAAAGTAGTCACTCATGAAGGAAACAGCATAGATTGCAGTCACAATCTATGATTGCCCTGATTTATTTAGAACATCATATTTGGTTTCATATTGAGGGAAACATTTAATTCTTAATTCATTAACAAATAGTATATTATGGTATTTGAGGTGAGAACAGAATACTAGATGTGCACTATTTTATTCTGGGGAATCAGACAAAAAAATAAAAAATTTAACAATTTCATAAGGACAAATAGTTCTGCTATCAAAGTGTTCCATTATAATGGCAGCTCTGTACCCTAAAAACCTAGAGATTCCCTGAAACTATGAACTCAACATCTCACAGAAAACCACCCCCACCAAATGCACCTACTTCCCTATATAGTGCACTACACTATGAACCCCAGTCAAAAGCAATGCACTATATAAACAGCTCGGGAAAAAATATGAGAACACTGTGCCTTTTTCTTCAAAAAAGTCGAAAAGGAAAGTTTTGAGTGTACATATGTGTGTATATGTATGTAATTTCAATGAGTCCTCCTGGATAAATAAAGCTTGAATAAAAGAAAATATATAAATAATATAATTTATTTTTATTTTTTATTTCAGGAATGTCCTGGCCAAGACGGGCATCACAAACAAAAACTAATTTAAAACACACAATGCAAACATAGGGAAATAAAAATCCACCAACCATACCAACCAGCGCCAATATAAATAAATAAATTCAGCAACAATTTAAAAAGATGCTCAATTTTAAAAGTAGATACTGTATAGGGAGCAGTCTGCCAATTGTGAGACACCCTTTATCTATCTCCCTTTGGCACTCCCACTTCCACTCTGTTTTCCATCAGTTGTGAGTGTTGGAGAGACTGCAATCTCTGTCAGTTTGCAAGTCCACTTTTTGCCTCTTATCTGTAGAAATAACTTTTTCCTTTTTCTTTTCCTCGCTGACTTGCAAAATCAAGTTTTGAAAATTAACTGGTGGAACGTTACCAGCTATAGTCAGTTACATTTACATTTCTAATTATTATTTTGGCATAATAAAAAAAATGTGTACCATTGGGAGATTTGCTGAGGACCACAATCAGTTAAATAGTCATATTGCACAGTCAGTTTGACAGACACAAGGCTAAGTACATAGACAATGGGACATAACATGTTACACTGTATATAGCTACAAATGTCCTGCTTTTACCTACAGGGAAGAAGCAGATTTGATGCTACCCTCTTGAGGTTGGGTAAGAGAACCAAGGTGAAACAAAGTGGACTCGTCATTCCGTTCAGCTGTGCTGCTCTGCTATACACACTGTTTGATTCACAATTGTCTATTGTTGACAACGTCGATCTTGCAAAATTAATCTTGCTTTTTTCTTACAATTAATTATGGTCTGAATACTACTAGGGAACTTTCCTGTCCTTTCCTAGAAACCGTTTCAAGGTAGAATTGCGTTTTTCACAGTGGTCAGTATTAACAACTATGCACTGTGGATCATGAGGTCTGCTCAATCAGTCATGGAGTGCTGTCATTTTAATTGAACTTTTGAAAGATTCTCACTTTATTTGCTGCTGTGTGTGCTCCTAGTGATTGCCTATCCATGTGTTATGTTATGTCTGGGGTTGGCTATGTGTAATGTTATGTCTGGGGTTGGCTATGTGTAATGTTATGTCTGGGGTTTTCTGTGGGCATTGTGCATCTGCTTGGCTTTCTAGAGTGACAACCTTATAGAGAATGGCTTGCATTCCCTTTCATTTTCCTTAGGCTTCATATTTTTATAGGTTGCACTGCACCTGCTGACTTAGAGCCTTGTTTTGTGAGCAGAATGTTTACTCAAGTAAAGAGATTTCCTCTGCAATGCTTAGTAGTCTATATGCCCAAGTTGGAGTCTCATATTATTATGCTCTGTTTAAGTTTTTTTTTATAACATTTGTTGTTTGAATCACATCATTCTGATTCAGGCATGATGTCATCCCTGTTGAATTACTGACACAAAATTAGGCAATGATGGGTTGTGTGTCCTTCCGCAGCAAAGTACAGTTGAAGAGAAGAGCCGCGTAATCCAACTGGAGGAGGAGCTGGCTTTGCGGCGGGCTGAGATTGAGGAGCTCCAGGTCCAACTCCGGGACCCAGACTTCCCTTCCAAAACAGCCGAGGCCGCGGATCCCACCCAGGGGCTGGTGGCCCAGTCAGAGACCCTCATGCTCCGGGAGCAGCTCCTAACAGTGGGACGGGAACATCACCGGGAGAGCATTCAGCTGAGAGAGAAGTACGAGGCATTAGTGGCAGCGGGGCAGGAGGAGATAGACAGACTGAAAGCCATGGTGGATAAACAGAGCCACGACAACATTGAGCTGAAACAGAGACTCCAGCAGGCAACCACAGAGAACATGGAAATGATGGACAACTGGAAGGTGAGAGGCACTGTTGTTAAAACATCAAGGAAATTTCATCCAATTAGCCATTTATTTTTTAAATATGTTAGGTAATCAGTCATTACCTTCATAGCTAGATTTTGACCTCTCTAACTTTCCATGTGTGCAAGGGCGTGTTTCAGTATTAATAATCTTGAATCCACCTATCCTCAAGGTCAAACTAGACACTCTTGTCAATGATCACCAGCGTTCCCTGGAAGACCTGAAGGCCACGTTATCGAGCCGTAATGGCTCAGCTGAGAGCCAGGAACCCCAGGAGCTCATAACCAGTCTGGAAAGTCTGCGCATGGAGCACCAGCTGGAGCTGGAGAACCTCAAGGCCAGGCAAGAGATTGAGGTGGCCATGCTGACCAAGGAGCGTGAGGATCTGCGCTCACGCCTTCAGTATGCTGTGGACCAATTGGGTGACAGCAGCCAGAACTGGAAGAACCAGGCCCAGACGGAGGCCAGGACCACACAACAGGCCCTTCAGCTGAGAGATGCCAGAGAGGAGCTCCAAAAAGCCCATCTGAGGGTAAATGAGCTGGAAAGGCTGCATTGCGATCAGGACAGGGCTCAAGATGAGCTCCGGGAGCGCCTGGAACTGGCTGAGAAGAAGATAGAGGACTATGAGGCCCTGCAGAAAGCTGAGGCCCAGAGCCGGGCCGAGATCCATAGCCTAGAAGAGAAGCTGAGGGTGACTGAGAACCAGCTGCAGGCATTGCATGATGACCACATGCCACAGGAAGCCAATGTAAGTCTTTAGTGTAAAGACTAGTGTGGTAACATTTCTTATTGCAGGTAAAAACAATTATAAACTTCTGTTGGAAACGTACTGGTTGAGTTACCAAAAGTCACCATCCATTCAAGCTTGCCTATATTTCCTTTCTCTTAGTAAGAGAGGAATGAGGTGAGTATTACTTTTTAAACCTTTCTGTTCAATCTGCCGAAGTTCCCAGCACTTGGACAGCTGCCGTTGTGTGTCTCTCATTTAAAAGAGAGACCAAGGTGATCCTAACTGTAATAGGCCATTACCTAAATCATGTAGCCTACCCACAGTTCTACATGCTCATATCAATAGATATTAGGAAGGAGAAAAACACTTTGATTTGTGTTTATGTGAAGACCTACTCTGTGACCGGTGTAGATTACTTCCTTGTTTGCCCTTGGGTTGCAGTAAATCCAGGGAGATTGTGTTCATTTCCACTGTGGATTTCTTTGTCCCAACTGAGATTGAAGTCCGATTTGGAAGGCACTGGTTAGAACTGGTTAGAAAGATTAACCAAGGGCAAGGGTGCTCTCCAGTCACATTTTAACACTCTGCATGCTTACTTCCTGTCTTTTTCCTTTGGGAATTCAATATTGTGCCTTTATTTGTAGATTTTCAAAAAATTTCAAAAAAAAGTTCTGTCAGTAAATAATTTCATTGATCAGAAACAAAGTTTAAAACAACTTAGCGTAACAATATAGTAATTCATTAAAATTTGTCTTTCAAAGAAGATAATCATTTGAACAACTTTGCATGTTTTTTAGCAACTTGTTTGATCAACTTTTACAATGCATTCCAAAAGTATTCAAACCCCTGACCCTCGGATTTTACTTTATTACAAATAGTATAATGCATTTATTTTTTCTGTTTGGTATTATATTTTACAACAGTGACATTTATAAACATTATTTGAGGTTGACATTGGTTTCATTTTGTGAATTATGTATATTTTGTAAGAAAATATGTTGCTTGCATAAGGTATTCAACCTGCACTTGTAAATATCTGGTAGAGCAATAACAGCTTTGAGTCTTATATATAAACTTTATAAACTTTCACACATGGTTTCTGGCCATTCATCCATTCTTCTTGTATATTTTGCTAAACATTCTTGCCTCAATTCTAACATGATGCTCAGTCCCTTTTGATTCAAAACATCCCCACAGCATGACGTTGCCACCACCTTACGTGATTTTTGGGATAGTGTGTCTTGATGCATTGGCAGGGCACGTACAGCTTTGGGTTTTGGCTAAACCATCTGACCACAAAAACATTT
Source organism: Esox lucius (assembly GCF_011004845.1). Lineage (NCBI taxonomy): Eukaryota > Metazoa > Chordata > Actinopteri > Esociformes > Esocidae > Esox > Esox lucius. Next base: position 28,066,100 of record NC_047575.1, read on the forward strand.
CTTACGTCTCATGTTTTTTTTAAGTCCGCCTGTCTTGTCACCATCCCAAAAAATTGTGTTGGTTTGCTTGCTTAAAGGTGTTTTTATGTTTTGGGCACTGGTTGTAAAAGAAGCAAAATAGCTCTCTGAAATTGTTCGTTATGTCATTTGTGTGTCAATTTGTGTCCCATGTCATCCAAACCATTCACTTTCACACTTCATGGCTAACTGAACTTAGCCATGAAGTGATTTTATATTGATTCTACACTTATAACCAACATATTATACATCCAGGCCAAAATGGGCTGCAATAAAAAATAATAATATCAAATCAACCCAAGACACTGGTCCCTCACCGGCTTGCTGGTGTGTGTCAGGAAACTGTCGCTACACAGCGTGATCCTTGTAACAGACTATTGGGAGGCATGGACAGACAGGCAGTTAGTACTTTAGATCTGGAGCTTACCTTGTTGGATATCCTCATAGCCCCCACCATTGGCTCTGTTGGAAACAGCTGAGCGGGGTTGGCCCTGCTAGCTGTTTCCAGAACGTTCTGCGTGCACTGGTGGTTGGCTTGAGTGTGCTCTCCATGGTTCTGAACATCTTCAAATTGCACTGCCAATTTCACTCAGCAGGGACGAGCAATGATAAGGTAGATGTTCCAAATAATATATAAGGAGGAATGATTGGTACTTTTACTGTTTATACAAAAATAATCTTATTTTGAAACCAACAACTTTTATTAGATTCATTTTCAATTTCAATATTTTTACTTTTGCACGAAAGTACACTGCATGGGAGGGGTGAGTACTCCCCTGCCATGCAGTTTCCACCACTTTTGAACTGTTAAACAGGAATCAGAGCTTAATAGTGTCACAGTGCAGAGGGAGGCAGGACTTAACATAATGAAAATTCCAGAATGGAAGATAGGCGAAGATTACTTAACTGACTGTGGATCTTTGAGATTATATAGTATCTAAGCTTTTCTAATTCCTTGTGTATTTCACCATCCTTGCCATCAATAAACAAATTAAGTTCTTATTTCTACTGGATGCAGCTTTTAACTCTCAATTTTGTCTCAATTTCAGGTTATAGAAATTAATGACATCTCAGAGGAGAAGATGAAGCTAAAACAGAATGTTGAAGGTACTGTTAATGTTAATTACCTGATACTGTAAGGTTACTGGACACATTTTTAAGTAAATTAGAATGTCAAACTAGAGACCCTTAATGTCAAACCTTTGCTATAGTAAAGCATTTCAAGTGTCAGACCTCAACAGGCTGTTGATTCTACTGTAAGATATAAAGTCCAAAGTTTTTGAACAGTGATTTTTTTGCTTTCAGAAACTATGGAGAATCTGAACAAAAGGGACAAAGATGTCTTCAGTCTCACATCACAGGTTGAAACCCTCAAATCCCAGATAACTGGTAAATGATGCCACTACCAAGACCTCAGTTGTTCAAACATATACATATATATTTGAAACTTCAACACTGCAGCACATCAAGTTCACACACGTAAAAGTTAACAAAATCCATTTGCAACCATTTTTGGCCCGCCAGCCTTGGAGGGAAAAGTTCGCTCAGGTGAGAAGAGAACAGACGCCCTTGTCAAGGAGAAGATACGCCTGGAAGCCGACCTTGAGTCCATGACCAAGAAGTCCCATGATGCATCGGGGCAGCTGGTCGTCATTAGCCAGGAGCTGTTGAAGAAAGAGAGGTAATTTAACAAGGAAAGAGAGAGAAAGACACTGAAAGGACTGTTGATTTTCCATCACAGCTCTGTGTTTTTGCTTTAAAATAAGGGAATGAAACATTGCAAACCTGCCCGACTACCCCAACCAATAATTAGCATAAATCTAAAGCTGATGTGATTTTTGATAAAGCACTCTTGTCAATCTGCCACATTCTTCATATATATTGGTTTCTGTTAGAATTGTGAGTTTTCAAAGACTGACAAAACACTTGAAGCTTGTCTTTGATATGCAGTCACCAAGACGTACGCTAGTTTTATGAGGATCAATCCACTTAGGTTTAAAGCTATTACGGAGACAATTATTCTGATTACAATCAGGGCCAAAGAGCCTTTTCACCCTTCAAATCAAAGCACTGTCATGGCTGAGAATGCTGTGTTACTGTCAAGTGTTCCATTAGGCTTACTCTTAGAAAGATTACACACCAACATTAATTTGTAAATTTACTCATGTTTGTGTACTTTCAACAAATTTTGAGGATGTTTGTTGACGAAACAAATGTTAACATAGAAGCTCCATTTCTCCTATTGCAATCCACTCATCTCACAGAATAACGGTTGGTTTTCTTATTTTTTTAGATTGGCTTCTTTCTGAATTTGTAATTTATCTCAAAATGCTTGTTCCAAGACAGCTTCCTTTGAGTGGGTTTGTTTGAGAGAGTAAGCAGTTGGTGATTTTTTTTCTTACGTGTGTAAACAGCCTTTATTAGGATTTTGGTATCTGAATAAAGCACTTTGCGCATATTGTATATAGGATATGGTATTTAATGGGGGTACAACTCTGAGGCTATTATGTTTGCCAGTCTCTTGCTCTCCTGTCAACTCATTACATAGTCATTTCAAAGAAAGCATTGGAGTTGACAAGAGCAGAGTCAGGTTTGGGACCAGACTACCCTGAATCAGGAAGGCAAGGGTGCATCTTAACGTCATTCTTTACGGTATTGTCCTAATATTTCAGGAGTCTGAATGAGTTGAGAGTGTTACTGCTGGATTCCCCTCGCCACTCGTCTGGTTTAGACAGAGATCTAAGTCGAGAGGTGCACAAAGCTGAGTGGAGGGTGAAAGAGCAGAAACTCCAGGATGACATCAAGACTCTGAGAGACAAACTGCTTCTACTGGTGAGAGGGGAAGGGAGGGTCAGGGATACAGTTTTGTTCAAAAGTTTGCATACCCTTGGAGAAGTCTTTTATTTCTTATGGGATTCACATTCAACTGTAGGTCACAACAGAATGGCACAATCATAAAACAAAACATTGCAACAAAGATTGTTTTTTTACTGACCCCTGTTCCAAAGCCTGCATACTCTTAGGTCTTAATAGTGTGTATTGCCCCTTTTAGCATCAATGACAGCGTGCAGTCTTTTGTAATCGTTGTCTATGAGGGCCAGAATTTTGCAGGTGGTATAGCTGTCCATTCATCTTGGCAAAATGCCTCCAGGTCATGCAAAGTCTTTGGTCATCTTGTATGAACCACACGTTTGAGTTCTCCTCAGAGTGACTCGATGATATTAAGGTCAGGAGACTGTGATGGCCACTCCAGAAACTTGACCTTTTTCTGCTGTAACCACTGGGGGGTCAATTTGGCCTTGTGCTTAGGGTCATTGTCGTGCTGGTAAGTCTAAGAGAATCCCATGCGCAGCTTTTGTGCCAAAGAATGCAAATTGTCTGCCAGTATTTTCTGATAACCATGCTGCATTCATCTTGCCATCAATTTTCACAAGATTCCCCATGCCTTTAAAGCTCACACACCCCCAAAACATCAGTGAGCCACCACCATGCTTCACAGTGGGGATGGTATTCTGTTCACTATAGGCCTTGTTGACCCCTCTCCCGACATAGCGCTTATGGTTGTGACTATAAAGCTCTATTTTGGTCTTGTCACTCCAAATTACAGTGGGCCAGAAGCTGTGAGGCATGTCAAGGTGTTGTCGGGCATATTGTAATTGGGATTTTTCGTGGCATTGGCGCAGTAAAGGCTTCTTTCTGGCAACTCGACCATGCAGAAGTATCGTCGTATTGTGCTCCTTGAAACAACCAAACCTTCTTTTTCCAGAGCAGCCTGTATTTCTCCTGAGGTTACCTGTGGGTTTTTCTTTGTATCCTGGACAATTCTTCTGACAGTTTTGGCCAAAATCTTTCTTTTGGCTGAAAACAAACTCATTGACTATTAATACACAGACAGTAATTGCAATTTAAAAAGCCACAGTTGTGGGAAATGTACCTTTAATTGCCATTTTCACTTGTGTGTGTCACCTTGTGTGTCTGTAACAAGGCCAAACATTCAAGGGTATGTAAACTTTTGATCAGGGCCATTTGGGTGACATCTGTTATCATTATGATTTAAAAAGGAACCAAACAACTATGTGATATTAAATGGCTTCATATGATCACTATCCTTAAATAAAAGTCATATTTTCAAAATCAATGCCAAAATGTCACAAATTCTGCCAGGGTATGCAAACTTATGAGCACAACTGTATGTCCATCACAGTGCCCATCTTGAATCACATTATGTGTCCACCAATTTAGGGATTTATATACACTAGTAACCATTGTTGGGATTAGGGTGAGAGATGAAAGAACTTGATGACGCTATTATGTGTACGCTGCAGTTTCTAATAGTGTGCATAGAGAGACAGTCCAACAAATGCTTTATTTATGAACTTAGACAAATTGTAGATATTTGTTGTTATTCCCAGTTACTATGTCCTTTCCTTTTCTGTTGTCTTCCTAAGTCTATTTTCTACCTTATGGGCTAAATGAACACCCAATTGAATCATACATGTGATGTAAATGTTCTCAGGGCCGGGAGAGGGGCTCATCTCCAGACCACCGGCGCTACTCTATGCTGGACCCATCTGCCCTGGACTCTGAAGTGACCCGTCTTCGCCAACGGCTCCTAAGCACAGAGGAGGCCCTGAGGGGAGCCTTGGAGCACAACCAGGAAGTGGACCAGTTAGTGCAGGCGATGCGCACACGCCCAGAGAAGAGCCAGGTAAATGAATCCCGTTCCACCAATAGCTAGCCCCTGTTTAGCCTTGCAAATTAATGTTGTTGATGTTGGCTGTTTTGATATTGGAGTAATTTTGTTGATATTGGCTGTTTTTATGAACAAGGGTATGCTTGCAATGAATGTGATGTGTGGTTGTTTTCCCTACTAAACATAGTTCATAACACTAAGTACTAAATCACTAAAAGTGAAATGTTAAATGAAATAAAAGCTACAGATGCAGGTACTAAAATGTTAGGGTGCTTACCTCTTTTTTTATGCCATCTAACTGAAGCAAAACCCCTTCGATTTAGCATTGAAATGAGACTGCATGAGCAGAAAATAATCCTAGTGTAATTTAGACAATTGTTGCATTCCAGTGCTCAAGGTTCCCCAGAGATCAGTACACACTGTTCGTTATTGGATGGGTGTAGGCTGAACTGGATTGCCTTGCCTCGAGTGATTAAACTACAGTACCACTTGGATAAACATAAGCAACATGCTGAAAATTGATTGCCAGATTTTGTTAGATTTGGCTTAAGTCATTAATGGCAGAAGAGGGAAGGGGCAATGTAAATTTTGCATTGATTAGATCATAATTGTCTAATACACGTGATAGAACTTTGAGAGTTGGAGCATAAAACAACTGCAGGATTATTTAGAATTGTTTTGTTAACTACTAATGAAGCTACCAGTAGCTCACAATCAACCTGTTGGGAACTTATGGTCTATAGTCCCTCCCAATGTTTTCTTCTATGCACAAATAATTTTTTTAAAGGCTTAGAGCCTCCTTATTTATCAAAACAAATGACCAGTATAAATAGTACAGTACAACATAATATCTCCCAGATTATTTTGCTACACACTATAGCTCAGTATTTAAATTATTTGTATTTTACATTTTTGCTTTTTAAGTGTGCCAATGTGGGACACCAATTTAGCTATGTTGGACAACCACATAACTTAGTCATAGTAAGTACATATTCCTCAAAGTATCTAACAACACTGTATTTCCTCTGTAACTACCAGATACTGTAAAAACATGTCAATATAGTTTATATAAAGTGGAACTGTGGTGTTTTTTATACAAATTTAGAATATTAAGGAGTTTGAGTAATGTGAAATACACTGGAGCTTGATTTTAGTTACTTTCATGATTGTCTTTCAGGTGCATGGTGATGCCAGTTCAGCCAATGGAATTCATCAACAGGATTCTTCCTTTCCTCAAGATGTAGGTTTTAACTCATCATTATAGCACATCAACTACACTTTATACAACATTAAAGACACATTTCGCAATACTTGCCCAATGCAGCGCTGCCGAGTCAAGTGGCTCTGTTGAGTCATTACGGGTCCACTAACGTTTGTTTGATGTTTTTGTAATGTATTTGCCGATATGTGCCCCATGTCATCAGAACCATTTGCTTTCAAACTTGGAATTTCATGGCTTACTGAGGTATGATAGTAATTCTCCTTTAATTATGCACATATAAAAAAACGTATTACACATCCAGCTCAAAATGCGAAGTTTGCAAAAGTATGCATTCTAAGAACCGATTTTCTGATCAAAGATAAAGACTACACTGTAAAAAAAAAGAATATATATTTGTTACAGTAAATGACTGTAGTACAGCAGTAAGTAGTCTGTTAATGTTTTGTCTTGTATAGTTCTGCCTTTGCATTGTTATTTTCTGTTAATGTTCTGTATTCTCATTCTATGTTGTGTGTGTGTGTGTTTCTATGTGTGTTTGTTTGTTATGTTTGCCAGTAACTCATTGGAATGCTAATAATGTCATCCTGTATATTCTGAATACACTAGATTAGAATGCTTTGTGGAAAAATATTCAACATCCACAAAACATTAGTTGTATTTTTGACATTGCCGTAAATAATGCTGTGCACAACACTGTAGTCATTTGCTTACTGTTTGTGAATATTTTAACACAGAATCCACTTGGGGGATCAAAGCAAATCCCCTGAAGTAAGAGAGAGAACATTTTGGCAAATTTTGATCTTATATGCAATATTTTGTTCTTATAAATAGTTGATTTTTAAATTGTTGTATTTCATGTGCATTGCTTATCACTGACAGGCTCACCAGGCATGTCCTCTGGGGCCCCAAATTCAGCATAACACGACCCTGTGTTAGCTCTCCTAACCCGTCACATTAATTATCTAACTAATTTGCAACATAAATAAACTGTTCATCCCTGACAAGCCATCATTTTTTACTTCACCCGTAACAGAATAACAAATCAATCTCTAAGACCATACACGCTAGAGCCACCATCCAATCCCCCAACTTAAAGTTTTTTGTAACCAGTGATCATCTAAAGTGAAGTGTGCCAATATCTACTGCATGACGCTTACTTGATTTAGTTACTTTCCTATACAAATTAAAAAAAATCATGTTTTTGCATTTATAATGGATATAAAATGTCTACACACCCTTACTGAAAATGCAGCTTATGTTTACGTACAGGATGAAATCAAGACAGATCATGTCAGACCTTTTTTCACCTTTATTAAGATCTTATAACAAACAATATTTAAGTGAAAAACAAATGGAATATTACTCAGAAACATAATACAAATTAAAAAGCTGTCAATGCCTTGGTGTGCACACCTCTCCTCTAATACTTAATGAAATAACCTTTTTTGCTCTTTGTTGTGGGTGTTATTTTAATCCTTAAAATATGGTGGTTGATCTTTTACTGTATGTTATAAAGCTATTTTTAACAGGAAAAGATGGTCATTGATATTTTATGTTATGGAGATATTTTCCCTCCACCTTTTCTGTGGTCCTCATTAACTTTAATAAGTATCAAGACATTTTAGCCAAAAACCTTGTTGCCTCTGTCACTCTCAAACTTGTTCTTGCCTTCAGCAAGACCATAATCTCAAGAACACATACAAATCCACAAAGAAACAGTTCTCAATCTCCAGACATAACTCTGTTGAAACCTGTATTTTAAATAGAAGAGGCCAGTCCATGCATCCCAGGGTGTTCCCCAGTTAGTGTCATTATCCTTGTAAATGAAAGGTGATGGAGTATTGAGGTATTGGATAAATTAGAAATATAAAAACACATATTTCTCAATAAGCAATAACCAATTGTAAATATGCATCATAGGTCTACTCATTGTTAACAGCTTTTTTATCATATGGCTTGAAAAGTTTCTCAATGAATCACAATGCTTGTTTTGACCAACCTGTTTTTTAAAAGAAAATCTTTGTTATGGTGTAATATGACAGAACATTACCTTGCCCAAATCCATGTAATAACAATAATGTCTGTAAAATACTAACCCTTCCTCTCCTTAATTAATTCAATTTACTGTAGCATTTAATTTAATTGAGCAATACAATACATTACAATACATTGTAAATCATATTGTGTTTTAGCATTGATTTTACTGTTACTTACTGGTAGCCAGTTCACTGTAAGTTACCATAAAACACTTGTACCAAAGAGTTACCATATATCACCAACATTAGCACTATTAATACTGAGAATCAATTAAAAATTGTGAAATAAGGTAAAGGTAAACTGGCTGACAGTAAACTACAGTAGGATATGTTTTACAGTTTAGGCCTTTGCTCAATAGAGAAGCTCCATTGGAGATTTTTAGGCCAAGCCAGGGCTTAATCTGAACCCTAAATTAATATTTTGACTTTTATATTTGATCTTTCTTCTTCAATTTCATGACTTGTGCACCAGGAGCAACACTGATATAGGAGAAGACCGGAACTGCAGAGGAACATTTTAAAAGAAGATGAACCCAGTACGATGTTAGCTAAACCTTGGGACTACCACCCCGTGGACTCCAGATTACATTTTCTGTTTACAGTTACTACCAAAACAATCACTTTCTATCTCAATATTATTCTGTTGCAAAATCACCTATTAGACAGGTTACAGATATTATTAAAGGGTAGATGGATGTGGAGAAGAAACACTATAAGTACAACTTTTGAGAACTGGTATCTACCCTGCAGACTAGCACCATGGATAGTACTGATCATTTGGACATTTTATAGTAGTTTATTAAAGATCAAAGAAAATAACATGATTCTGGTAAACAGTTCAAACAAAGAATGATTTGTTTTATTTATTTACCACTCTGATTTTGATCCTTAGATTACTGTAGCTGATTTGATTTGGCAATGAATGTTCATAACAATTTGCTCAAGCTCCTTTATTTTCAAAGACTCTTGCTGTGTACAGTATTGAACACGTGAATAAGACAGGGATGCTACCGGATTTAGGCAGATATGAATATTGCTGCATTATCTGAACCTGTGCATTATGTAAAAGTGTATTTAACCAACTTGGTGCCATTATGCGCACTTAAAAGCTGTCCGTTTATTGGTTTATGCATTTGAACTTTGTTTTCCTTTAATTCTACTATGTCTTTACTGGATAGTGGGAAACCGTGCCACTTTGTAATTTTTACATGCGCGGCTTAAAAAAGTATTAACTTCCTATTATTGATAATGTATTTAAATACATTTGATGCCTTGGGATCACCATGTCCTTTGGTTAGAACAGAATACTCAAGGGCTGTTTGGAGGACAATCCAAACAATGGAATGTCTTGTCTGTGTCCCAAATAGCACCCTTCTCCCTTGTAGCACACTTCTTTTTGACTAGAGCTCTTTGGGCTATATAGAAAACAGGATCACTACTGTAACTCCCTCCCTTGTTTGTAGAATGACAGACAAACGCTAATCACAACATACATAATTGATATATTACAGTCTTCCAAATGCTGTTATGTCCATTTAAAAAGTAAACGGGGAGATTCTAAGTGCAGTTCATTCATGTATGTATGGGAGATTGAAATGATGTCTGTGTCTGAAATGGCACCAGGGGCCTAAGGCTCTGGTCAAAAGCAGTGCACTACTTTGGGAATAGGGTAACATTTGAAAAGCAGACTGTCTTTGGTAGAAAGTTATCTTAATGTGGGTAATGTGTAATGTAAGACATGGGATTTACATTTCCAAGATTATGTTTAGGGCTGGGCCCCAGTCAGCGAAACTGAAGCTACAAATTGGATATTGTATATTGCCTTGATAAGAAAAACTTAATACCCTTGATTGCTGTGTTGATTTATTTGATTGAGTCATTAAATATTAACAATTCGGCAAAGGACTGTGGTGTTTTCATTTCGACATATGATGTTATTTTCTTATGTTTTGTTATTCGTTTATTAGACATGTATTATATTTAGGACAGTTGTCTCACATCCTGTTTGTAGTGCACGTTAACTAAGTGCGCATACACACTGCCAACAGTGTAAACCATTTGGCTTATTTGTGAAAGTGATGTATTGTTGTTGGAACAATTGCCAAACGGGCTGTGAAGTGAGCATGAAAGTTCGGAAATTTATTTTTAAAAGTGGAAACAAATAGTAAAATACTGCACTCAAACACTAGGGGCAAAGTAGGCTGATGCTATTCATCATTTATGCACTTGGCCAATGTCACAAAACGAAGCAAGACAGATCACATGGACAGTTATGACACTACTCAGGTGGTTGACCAACATAGTTCACAATTCAACTGAAACCCTATCATACTGATGTTAAGTAAACTATATTGTTGTCATTTTGAATACCTTTTTAAAGGTGTTCTTTTCTACTATAGTTAGCTAGTGTAAATACTGGTAACACAAATAATAACCTGGCAATTAGGCTATCTTTCCCATTATAATAGACAGTAGTATTGAGTCCATTCTAAAATTGTTTTAAAACCAATTGTTTTACTAACTAGATATCATGTTTTTTTTCTATTCAAATGTATAACGACTTGTAAAGTTTTTTTTTACGCAACCAGGTTTAAACTAAAAAAGTAAAATATTCTGTTTGTTTGTCGCATAACGTTCTTCTCCCAGACGAGTTTTCTCCTATGGTTAACCAGAGGTTCCTTAATCCTGTATGTAAATTACAGCCAATAGATGCTGTTGTTGAGTTGGGCTGGGATTAGCGGAGGCGAATGAGTTTCAATTTTACTGGATTACAGAACAAAGAAAGGGGAAAGGGGACACACTCCACTGTTAAAGAAAATAGTAAGAAAAGGGGAACATTTAAATAATCTCGGTTATAACGTTTTGCAAGCGACAGATGTGGATTACAGTAAATCTCCAGTTTACAATGTTTTGAAAACCCGATAATGCTACGTTTTAGATGGAAATTCTAACCAACACAACAGTTTCGGTTGGATTAAACGGGGAATAACGCTATTCTGGGATTGACAGTATAAGGACATCTAAACGTTCAGTGGATTTTGGTAAGCTATGCCTCGTGTTATTGTAATTTTTATGAACACTTGAACATAAAACCGTGTCGTTGGGGAGCACATTACTTTTTATGACCGTACAAATTGTGAAATTACAGATTATAATTCTGGGGGAGGAGATGGGCCAGCTAGCAAGCTAAATGTTATTCTAGCTAGCTAGCTAACAACGCCAAAAATGTAGCCAATTTCCTTTTTTGATTACAATAGTTATGTAGCAGATGCCATCAACTGTACCGTTATTGGGCAACATGTAGCTAAACCGGGTGTATTGGATTTCTGTAAATACAGCGTTACATTCCCAGTCAACTGTACAATTTAATGTGGCATAATGAGTCGTTTAGCGTGCGTTCTGATGGCTAACGTTAGCTAGCTAGTTAGCAAGAAAAAAAGCTAATTTAGCTAGCCAGCTATCAAATCATTGTTTTTTTTTGCCTATTATTAAAACAAGTTGCATATTACATTTCGTGCGTTGATGCTACCAACCGGTTTACTTTAGGTGGGTACAATAGTTAATTTATTATAATAAACTCGGCAAGCGAAGTGTTTAATCTAATAAATTACAGTATCTAGATAGTGTTGCGTTAGCTAGCAAACCAGCCCACATTTACATTGGTTGAATTACTTTGATGACCCAATCCCATTCACTCTTTTGTGTAACGTCCATACAGTGAGGCTGCAAACCTTCTCATTCAATGTCAGTAAACCAGCTAGCAAACTACGGTGATCAAGTGTTGGGCGTGTAGTTTTTTAACGGCGTAAGAAGCTTGTTAGCTATTATGTCATGAACACACATTATCATATTGTCGAGACGTCACTGAACTTGATCCCAAACAAATTTATGGAGCATTCGAAGTACATGCATACAGTACAGTCGCACGTGTCGATGGTCTTCTGACTATACCTGTGACATAAGTAACATAATAAAGGTCGTTGAGTATTGAAGCCAATTGCAATGCTGCTTCAGTAAATTGTGGTAGCCTAACTCCATAGATAGCCTAGCCACTCCTTCAACTAAGTAGAGTGGGGTTCAAATTAAACTTTGGTACTGGTAGTATTCCATGTTATAGAACAGCTTCTCCGGAGCACAGAACACCGAAAACAGGATTTCCCGAAGCATTGATGATATCTTATTTTATATGATGAAAACGAGTTTCAGATACAGTTACATTTTTACCAAATCACCTCTGTGGATTCTGAAATTCAGCACTTCCCATCCAAAAACGTACGATATTTCAAGTTTCAGGAAGGATTCAGAGCGCACAAATGATTTAGGCTATAGTAGGCTATAATGTTTGTAAGGCGTAATAGTGGTATAATGTCATATTATAAACACTTCATCTTAAAATATTAAATACTGAAGGGAAAAAAGATTGGCTTTCATTTCACAAACCACAGAATGTTGTGAGCCATATGCTGGGAAACATCATAATTCCACTATTGCTGATATACTATGGAAATGTTCTGATAACGTAATGCTTTGTATTACCCATTCAGGTGAGTCCGCAATTGACTTAGATAGATAGATAGATAGAAATACCAACATTTTAACATGTCCATGTAATAAAATTCACAGAGGTCACTTGCAAGAGACCTGCCAGGTCATGTAGTAGACGTAGGCCCTACGGGTCTTAGAACTTACCTAGGCTGTTCTTCAACATGAACTCAAGTTTCTACAATGAGAGTATCTTCTGATCAAAGGAAAAAAAAATACATAGCTAAATGTAATGAATGTCATCTTCTGAAACAAATTATTGTTATGATATTATCTACAGGAAAAACATTTCTGCTGTTATTTAAAGAAACTCATTAACATCGTCAACATTTTTGTTCAAAGATGTACATGTTGTTATTTTGTGTTAAGTTTGACAGCCCTTGTTCAAACTATTCTAGAACTGCCTGGACTTCCCAGCCAGATGAAACTAGTTCAACCCATGGCTCGTCCTATACCACAACATGAGCATAACAGATGTACTAGAACCTCTGGGATCATGCTTGGAGTTCAGTGCAATTAAAAGAAAATGATTAGCATGGAGCCTAACAATTTGGATATTTAGTTGTGGTCTTTCGAAGGTCTGTGACCGAAGTGGCTTGTTAATGGGTATTAGCAAAGTATTCTGTATCAATGGCAGCAAGAGCCCCAAGCCTCTTAGTGCAAAATCAGCTCAGTGAACCATGATACCCCTTCTTCTACCTAATATATCTAGCTAAATACTGCTTGGGCAATTATTCAACAAGTATCAACTCTGCTCTCTCTAGGCTGAGAGGTTTGCATGGCATGAAGGCATTGCCGGCTTTCTCTGGGGAGACTCAAATGAGTTAGGATGTCATTAGCTTGAGCATTTAACCATGGCAGCCAGAACAGCAGTTTATCATTTTAAGATCAGAGTATACCGGAACGACTTCTGAAGTGTAAATGTGCTGTTGTGGTTCTTTTTGTTTATTAGGTTTAGGATTGTTTGTTCCACAATCAAGGCACACTACACTGTCAAGATATTCTGGGCACTATAGCCTGGTGACATCAAAAAATTAGATGCTTTAAAGAGAGACAGGCCGCTTATTGCAACCAGTTAAATTGTTTTAGTTTTATACTTTCCAAATGTCTTAAGGAGGAATAGCCATTTTGTGTATGTAAGGGGTGTGGTACTTCCAGTATTCGTACCGGACTGCGATAGGTCTCGGTTCAGTCTGAGCTGTGATCAAGTCATTGGTTGAGGTCCCTGGTGGTAGATAGCTGGATTTTGTTGAATTGGACCAAAGAATAATTTGGAAATCACAAAGTTTTTGGACATTTTCTCCATGTAATAGTTATACAATAGCGAGCAACATTAGAAATATTTAGAAAAAATCTGTTAAAACTAATTTTGACAACCTAACACAATGCTCTCTCTGGATAGGCTGGCTGTCTAGGTAAATTTATTCCTCAGTGGCTAGGTAGCTAGAAATCGTATCACCAAAGTGAAATTATGCATGAAGTATTTTTACCCACTGACTAAAGATAGGTGCTTCATGAGGTGTTTCAGGGGGTGAATTACCCCTTTAAAACTTCAAAGTTACTTTAACGATAGGAGTGACATAGGTCAGTCTATTTTGGTGGCGTTATAGTTTTTGAGGGGGCTTATGTTTGCTGTGCGGGCTCAGGGGAGGCCTATTCAGACAGGCATATCGGTGCAGCTGAGGCTGTCTCTCTGTCTCTCTCTATACCCTCCCTTAGTGTGGACTGGAGTCTGCTTTTTTTGGTGCTGCCCGGAGGCTAGGATAATGGATCCTAGTGTCTGAAGAGATTAAAGGCCAGAGCAGCATTGTTCAAATGCCTCGAGATTAGTTTCCAAGGAGATGGATTGTTGTTGCCATGAGAACACATTGGCTGGAATTAGGATTGCCATTTTTTTTACACGACACAGGCTACATATTCACTGTATCTTTGCTTGACTTTGCATTGACACTGCTCTGGAAGTGGACATATGACACATTTGTTATGAAAATGTTAGGCATACAGCACGCCTCTCTGTTGTTTGCTTTATGGGGGACAAACACAATTTGGGTCAGTTCATACATTCTGTTGTTTTATAGCAACCTTGAACATACCTTTCTTTGGCAAGCGTACCATTTCTAAGGAGAGCAAATAAAGGATGAAGGGATTGAAATAAATAATCTGAGCTAGCTTTAATTGGCTGACAAAGGCTTAACGTAATTAGCCACTTTCACATGTGTGTGACAGATTTAGGTATTAGCATAACATGGAGGGAATTACTGGCACTTTTAAAGCCTATTAATGAGAAGAAACCTCTCCCCAACAACCCCCCTTTCCCCTCATACCGCCACGTTGTATTACAGGTAAAAATGCAACCAAACCCTGTTGTCAAACCTGATTATTTGTTGTGTTCTTGATACACTGAATGGTAAAGTGACATCTTCGCTGTGGTGGTATTATTATTATTTATTACGTTTTTGGCATTGAATGTTATCAGATCTACACCAATGCCACCATGTGGAAAATGAATTGCCCACTAAGAATCAAATTGATTATGCCACATTTCGTAGCAACCAAAACACCTGTGGGTGTTGATCTGTCTCTTTTAACGTAATTAATTTTGGGCCACTCGGCCATCCCAGATCTGGTTTAATGCAGTGACATTTGCGGATTTCTGAGCATGAACCGCTTGTTTCATGTCGTGCCACAACATTTCAATGTGGTGTAGGTTTAAACTTTGAGTAGGCTATTCCAAAATCTGACATTTCTTATGTGGACTTGCTTGTGTATTCTGGATTATTGTCTTGATGCCTGATGCTCGTCTGTTGAATTTGCTGATACAATGCTGAAATCATGGTTTCTTCAATGGTGGCAAGTTGTCCTGGTCATGATTCACTATGACCACTATGCTTGACATGAGGTACTTTAATATGAAACGCAGTGTAAGGTTTTCGTCAGGCATTAGGGGGTCCACATTGCTCAAAAAGTTCCACTTTTGAGTAATCTGTTCATATAACTTTGACCGAAAACTCTTGAGGATCATCCAGACAACAAGTGTTCATGGTCTTTTACTGGATGTTGTTTGAGTTAAAAAAAAATAAAATAATAATTTGACTTTCTCAATGATTTTGCTCCTTGCTTTTGGAGAGATTTTAGCAGGACAGACACTAAAAGAAGATTAAATGCTGTCCCAAACTTTCTTCATTTGGAAAATATTGTTCTGGCTGTGGTTTTAGTGTAGCTCCAGAGCCTTAGTAATTGCTTTGTAAGTCTTTCTAAACTGATTTACATTCTACATTAACATCCTTTTTTGAGGTATTCAGGAATCTGTTTTGATTGTTGCATGATGTGGCTTGGAGCCTGAGTGCTGAAAATGTAGAACAGGTATGTGGGTTGAATTAATGAGTCTGGCTTTTTCACACAGTATGTTTGCTTAGGTTTGTTAAGTAGCCTAACAAATAAACATAGCAATTAACTATATTACTATAACTGGAAAAAAGATTGGTCATTGCTGAAAATGAGAATGAGTTTTCAGCAAACTTAAATGGTAAAAATACAAAATGTGGCTTACTGGGGTGAGGTTTTGTATAGGACCTGCTTCCCCATCACCAATCGTAACCTTTGCAATTAGTGGGGAAATTATGAACTGAGCGAACAGGGTTAAAGGCAGCTTTCCTACTTTCTGAAGATTAGACAACTTCCATTTAAAAAAAAATCTAAACCGACACAAATTTTCATTTCAGTTCATCTTTATAACACAACTTTGTTCTTGGTTTGATGTTCACTCAGTGGAGGAATGGCTCAGATGAGGAAGTCAGGATGTGATGGGATAAGGACTAACTCCCGGGTCGAACTCCGGGTCCCACAGGTTTCGGCCAGGCAGGAGATCCTAACGAGCCTAGTTTCTGCTCTAGACTCAGTGGTAAGACAGCACACACATGCACGCACACACAATTCTTGGTTTAGTAACTATAATCTAAAATGTTTTATTAGGTCTATTAGTCTCATTTCAATGACTATTAACAAAATTAATTATTTTATTAACTGCTGATTAATATTAATACTTAATCCCACACTTTATACATAAAAAATGCCTAGGGCATGTAGGAACCTGGAAAAGATTAATTGAATCAGATGATATGCTGTATGTTGGGTTTGTGTTACCTGAGCTTTGCCATTTCAAAAGCAAATGTTTATTCATTGATCGTTAGGTGAATGACATATGACCTTTATCTTTTGTTTCAGTGCACAGCCATGTCAAAGCTAAACGCAGAGGTGGCATGCGTCACTGTGCATGAGGACAGTGTGATCGCTGTGGGAACAGAGAAGGGAAGAGTCTTCCTCAACTCACGGAGGGAAATACAAACAGACTTCCATAAGTTTTGCAGTGAGTGCTTAACTGTGTACCCGACAACAAAAGTGGAATCAGATGTAACACAATATGTTTAGGCTGGATATTATCTTTAAATATTTGTTTGAATAAAATCAGATATAGCTCACAACTGCTAAATTAATAAAGGTAAAACACTGTCTAGAATTACAGGAAGATTTTATTCATGTGCAATTATGCAGAGAGTTAGTGCTTGTAAAACAATTGTAAACAAAATGTTTTGCCCATATTTGAAACATACTGGTTTAAAAATAAAGATCTATCCCTTCAGTTTCTCATGCTTAACTCTTTCAGGGTTGCCCTGTCTGCAAGGGTTTACCACAATGAATGCCCATGCCAAAGTTCAGGAGAGTGACTCCAGCAAGCTCTGCAAAGAGGCTGGGCAGGGCAAACAGAGGGCTTCAACAGATAACCACTCTAACATCTTTGTCTTAAGGAAGATGGTGGAAGAAGTCTTCAGTGTACTTTACAGTAAGAGCCCTGGCAGAATTTACACAACACATTGATTCAAAGCAAGTACATTACCTGCATGTAATTTTCTGTCAAAAAATGGTTGCCTCCTTATAGTGTGCATACATATTATATACATATTTTTTTTAATGCAACATATTATTCCTAAATGTTTGGTGCAGAGTTGATGTGTAGGTGTTGTCGTTGAACTCATTTTGTTTCTTGATCTTATCAATGCATAAAATAAGCAATGACAAACAAACAATCTGAGCTACTTTTCAAACAATAAGCAAAATTGTAGTCTTATTTGAGCTGGGATGAAAAATTGAATGTGTAGTGATTCTAGGCTATAGTAAAAAGTTATTTAGCCAAGTACCTTTTTTCGTCACAAAACATATCTGATAAGAGAATACATTCTAGAAGCAAATTATACTGGCATAATGTTGAATGTTTGTGTAATTATAAGAACAATTGCCAATACATTATTAATGTGTCCGTCACCAGTTAGAACTTTTAAGTTACTACAAAACTATTACAAGGTGCCTCCAATTAAGCTGCAGAAAGCAGCAATTGAGGGCAGCAACATTATTATAATAATTTATAATGAAATGACCAGTACTAATTGGGCATGAGAATCTAGCAAATGAATTGCAATTGTTCCCCCAACCTCTCCATATCCCCTGCTGTGCAACTGGATGACTGTATAATTTCTTATGTAAGTTCTTATTTTGACCTTAATAACTGACATAACGTTTCAGACACATTATTTAATGTTTATGTTCAATTGATTTATTTATCCAGGTCGATTGAGAAGTAATTTCAAGGCAGTTAAGTGCAAGACAAGGCAGTACACATGGTTAAAAAAACTGACAAATAAACACATTGAAAATAGACTTACAAACACTAAATGAACACGTACAGTTAGTTATAAGAGATTCATCAGCTGTTATCAGAAAATCATCACAAATTGGAACATTATAACAGGTTCAATCTGTTTGTTCACATGTGTCACAGACAATTTCTCTGTCCCTACTAAGCATTTTATGACAAAACGTGGGTTTCGGAACCAGCATTTTCAAAATTATCTTGATAGGCACATGCAGAAACCTAAAAATTCAATGAACACATGTGCTTGCATAGTTGTATATAGAACATGGTTACTAGGCTACTATGGAGAATTTTCATTTACGATCAAATGTGTGATGTTTTTTTTAATACTGTGCTATAAATCTATTCAATTTAATTCTGTAATATAGCTATTTGTGACAAAACATAGGTGAATGATGTGTCTTGCCGTTGAGAGACGTCATTTAAAAAAATAACGTTGGTACAAGCAAAGACGTAATGAATCCAGTAATGCGTGTGCTTGGATGTTTGTATATAAATAACGTGCTTGCCGTGCCAAGCTGCTGCACAGCCCAGTGGTCAGTACAAAACAGTGGTCAGGACAACTCAGGAAGATCTAAATACATATCTCCATGAAAATAAATGAGATCAATGGTTAAGCTTGTTCTATTGGTAAAAAACTTAAAGTTGGGGATAACATGTTTACTGATGCCTTGTTTTATTTTGTAAGGAGTGACAATGTTTCATCTGAATCACTGAATTCTATCTCCTCATAATGATCAGATTTCGTTGAATCTTGAATTTTAGTGTCTGTATCAGAGTTTAATTTCTACCAAGTGAAAGCAAATGATTAGTAATTTTGTATATACACGTGATGTTTTTCTTTTCAGGTGAGGCTGTTGGGAAGAGCAGCTTGGTCCCTGTGCCTTATGACTGGATCCTGAAGGACCCCAGCTCTGTGGTGGCCCACGGCCTGCCTGATGGGATCACCCTGAGGAAACCTGCCGAGTATGACACTAGTACTTTAATGAAGATCCTGGAGCAGAGCAATCGCATCCATTTCACTGTCAAAAGGTGACTGATTGAATAGTACTCCATTAAGTACCTAGAATATCAGCATAATGTGTATCAGCATAATTAGGATTGATCCAGGGTTGGTCTTGCTTCTGACTTCATGGTAAGGCGATAGCTTATTTTTGAAGGACAGGAACTAACAAGACTGCTTCAATTGCTTCAGTTTTAATTTACAAGAAAAACACAGTTTGACATGCTACCAATTGGTTCGTAGCATTTAACATGGATACACCCTTATCTTCACCCATTTCCTTCGCTCTCATCTCATAACAGAGCAACGGAGGAGCCCTTGCGTGACGTCAAGTCCTGCGGCAGTGACGTCAGCAATCATAACTCCTCTTTGGGCACCACCAAGAGCCTAGCCAACCACAGCCCGGCCTCCAAGCTTGCCGCCGCTGCACAGGAAGTGTCTGCCACTTCAGTCTCCGCCAGCAACTCCATGCTGTCCAGCTTCCTGTATGGCATGCCCATGTCCTCCCAACCACACCCTGATAGCCAGCTGGACCTGAAGCCCACGTCCCTTCTCAACCTGGGTAAAGACCGCCTTGGGGTTTGGGCAATAGGTGCGGAAAAAGGCACGGCTGCTAAGGACGGTTCTGACAACGGTAAGAGTTATGATGTGGACTGAAGGTACTGAGGTAGCAGTTGTACCATTATGAGCCACTTAAAGTTACCGGTTAATACTCTGTCTGTAATTGTATTAATGTGAAAGGGGAATGGTTACTGTTGTCCTTGTTACTTTTAACAGTAGTTAATGCGTTTCAATTATGATGATTTTGATTTGTCAACATTTGCTGAGTGATCACATGAGCGATCACATTTTATTTTGCATATTTTATTTATATTTTTGTTCAGGTGAGCGTATAGGACTGCAGGGGGAGTTGGGCCAGAGCCCTCCCAGCATCCATGTTTCCAAGCGCCTGCTGTTTTCCATTGTACATGAGAAGTCAGGTAAGCTTGAACGAGAACTGGACATGCATAGACATGCATGTAGCCCACATATTCATTAGGGCTGTGAATTAACAGATCTGGGGAGAACTGCATTTTCTTACTATGCACCTTAAGCATGGACTAATCTGCAAGAAGATCTAAAATTAGACGTATTTATATCCATTGTTGAATTTAAGGGCGTCATAAAGAATGTGGTGATGGAGGCATGTGGTTGTTTTTCTTGAGAGACCACTGTGTTTGAAATGCTGTTCCTTTTTTTACTTTTTATTGTGGATTGATTGTATTTCTTGTTGTATATGTTGCATTTTAATGTGTTCGGTTTTTATACTGTTGCTACCTTGGCCAGGTCTCTCTTGTAAAAGAGATTTTTGATCTCAATGGGACTTCCTGGTTAAATAAAGGTAAAATTAAAAAAATTCGTCCAACATTTTGTTTTGTGTAGCATAGGGCGAAATTGGGATATTGTCATGTGCCAACTCTGGATTTTCATCTCCCAAAAAATTGTGAATAACACCTGGGTCATGCAAGCTGACAGGCTCGCATCGTCTGTCTATAACAGATTTTTATCAGCTTGAAGATCAGGAGAGACTAAGCAGGACATTTTTTATTTTATTTCATGAAGGATGAAATGCATATTTATCTGATTAGTGCAATACAAGACTGTCTGCACAAGTGTTTTTCACACTGCTGTATAGACTGAAATCGTATACAGTATGATGTGTACTGCTGAGAGTCCTAATCCCCACAAAACCTTATGGCACAGCTAGAAAAGTCTCTCTCTCGGTTTTTGCACCTTTGATTTCTTCTTTTTAGATCTGCTTCAAATAAAGTGTTTTGTGTAGGCTTACACCACCATGCCATTTTCATAAAGGTGTAAATGTCTATCAGACAAGTTATTTTCATCAATATTGTTTAAATATATTTTGATATATTTTGTACAACCTCATTTCCAAAAATATTGGGACGCTGTGTAAAACCTACAGAAAAACAGAATGCAATGATTTGCAAATCATTTAAAACCTGTATTCAATAGAAAATAGTACAAAGACAACATATCAAATGTTGAAACTGAGAAATTGTATTGCTTTTTGAAACATATATGCCCACTATGAAGTTGATGCCAGCAACACATTTCAAAAAAGCTGGGACGGGCAGCAAAAGACTGGAAAAGTTATGTAATGCTAAATAAACACATGGTGGAACAGCTCAACTTATCAGGTTAATTGACAACAGGTTTGTAACATCATTGGGTATAAAAATAGCATCCCAGAGAGGATGAGTCTTTCAGAAGTAAAGATGGGTGGGGTTCACCACTCTGTGAAAGACTGCGCAGGAAAATACTGCAACAATTTAAGAATAACATTTCTTAACGTAAAATTGCTCAGACACAAGATCTCTAGGGGACATCCACAATTACAAGTTAAAACTCTACTACGCTAAAAAGAAGTCATACAGTTAGGTCCGAAGATATTTGGTCACTGACACAATTTTCATTATTTTGACTCTGTACGATGCCACAATGGATTTGAAATAAAACAACTGAGATGCAATTGAAGTGCAGACTTTCAGCTTTAATTCAAGGGGTTGAATAAAAATATAATATGAAAGATTTAGGATTTGGAACCATTTTCATAAACAGTCCCCTTATTTTAGGGGATCAAATGTGATTGGACGAATTAACACAATCATAAATGCCATTTTTCATATTTTGTCAAAAATCCTTTGCAGGCAATTACTGCGTGAAGTCTGGAACGTATGGGTTTTCTCCTTTGTGATGCTTTGCCAGGCCTTTACTGCATCTATCTTCAGTTGTTGTTTGTTCAGGGGTCTTTCTGCCTTATGTTTTGTCTTCAGCAAGTGATAAGCATGTTCAATCGGGTTGAGAATAGGTTCTTTGCCTTAAACTCCTGGGTTGCTTTCGCAGTATGTTTTGGATCATTGTCCATCTGTAAAGTGAAGCGCTGTACAATCAACTTCGCTGAATTTGGCTGAAAAAGAGCAGACAATATACACAGTTCAGAATTCATCCGGCTGCGTCTGTCTTCTATCACATCAGTTAACACTAGTGACCAGAGCCGTTGCATTGTGATGCCCATGCCATCACACTGCCTCCACCGGATGATGTGGTTACAGATGATGTGGTATGCTTTGCATCGTGAGCCTTTCCAAGCCTTCTACTTACTTTTACATTCTGGTACCGGTTGATCTTAATTTCATCTGTCCAAAGAATGCTGTTCCAGAACTGGGCTGACATTTTATTGCATGACATAAGTATTTGATCAACTACCAATAAGAATTTTGCTTTAAGAAGCCCTTCTGTTCTCCACTCATTTCCTGTATTAACTGCACCTGTTTGAACTTGTTACCTGTATAAAAGACACCTGTCCACACACTCAACAAACAGACTCCAACCTTTCTACAATGGCCAAGACCAGAGAGCTGTGTAAGAACATCAGGGATACAATTGTAGACCTGCACAAGGCTGGGATGGGCTGCAGGACAATAGGAAAGCAGCTTGGTGAGAAGGCAACAACTGTTGGCACAATTATTAGAAAATGGAAGAAGTTCAAGATGACGGTCAATCTCTCTCGGTCTGGGGCTCCATGCAAGATTTCACCTCGTGGGGCATCAATAATCATGAGGAAGGTGAGGGATCAGCCCAGAACTACACGGCAGGACCTGGTCAATGACCTGAAGAGAGCTGGGACCACGTTCTCAAAGAAAACCATTAGTAACACACTATGCCGTCATGGATTAAAATCCAGCAGCGCACGCAAGAGCTTTTTGGTCTAAACTCCACTCGCCGTGTTTGGAGGAAGAAGAAGGATGAGTACAACCCCAAGAACACCATCCCAACCGTGAAGCATGGAGGTGGAAACATCATTCTTTGGGGATGCTTTTCTGCAAAGGGGACAGGACGACTGCACCGTATTGAGGGGAGGATGGATGGGGCCATGTATCGTGAAATCTTGGCCAACAACCTCCGTCCCTCAGGAAGAGCATTGAAGATGGGTCGTGGCTGGGTCTTCCATCATGACAACGACCCGAAACACACAGCCAGGGCAACTAAGGAGTAGCTCCGTAAGAGGCATCTCATGGTCCTGGAGTTGCCTAGCCAGTCTTCAGATCTGAACCCAATAGAAAGTCTTTGGAGGGAGCTGAAAGTCCGTATTGCCCAGCGACAGCCCCGAAACCTGAAGGATCTGAAAAAGGGCCGTATGGAGGAGTGGGACGAAATCTCTGCTGCAGTGTGTGCAAACCTGGTCAAGAACTACAGGAAACGTATGATCTCTGTAATTGCAAACAAAAGTTTCTGTACCAAATATTAAGTTCTGCTTTTCTGATGTATCAAATACTTATGTCATGCAATAAAATGCTAATGAATTACTTAAAAATCATCCAAAGATTTTGTTTTAGATTCCGTCACTCACAGTTGAAGAGTACCTATGATAAAAATTTGACTTCTACATGCTTTGTAAGTGGGAAAACCTGCAAAATCGGCAGTACTTGTTCTCCCCACTGTTTAGGGATAAATGATTTGCACGTCATTGCATTCTGTTTTTATTAGCATTTTCCGCAGCATCCCAGCTTTTATGAAACAAGTTTGTAGTTAATTGAAACAAATATGTTGATAAATGTCACCTTTTTGACAAGATTTACACAGTTGTCAAATGTGTAAATTTACGCCAAATGAAAGACCGGCCTTATTTGAAGCGATTCTATAATTCCTTATTGATTAAATGGGGAAAGAACCAGTATCACATTTTGCGGCTAGGCTTTATGGGGATAATGACAAGTGGTCTGTTTTAGTCTATGATAGTTAATGGACCAAAACAGTACTAACTAGCAAATTAAATTAAATGACTCACCAGGTTCTGATTTCTCATATAAACTAAACAAGCAAACAGACATCCGCAGCAGCCACAATTGGCTTGGGATTGGTAAAATTGGAATAGTTTGTTCTTTTTACCTGAGATCGTAGCGAAATAGAATGGATGTCCAGTCATTGTGGACAATTACAAGTTGAATCAAGAGGCATTCTGCCATGGCTTTTGTAAAAAGTTTTGTTTGGATAGCTAGAAATCTAGCTTTAGAAAAAAAAGTATTAGTGAGACCGATATCCCTGGTTTACATTATTTTCTTTTGCACCTAACAGAAAAGTGGGACTCGTTCATTCGAGAGACGGAGGACATCAACACGCTTAGAGAATGTGTGCAGATACTCTTCAACAGTCGCTATGGTGAGATGGTGAAACACTTTTAGAATGGTTTCCTATGATAGGGCATAAGCTCTTAAAATATTTAAGGTTTAAATAACTTTGTAGATTATTTTTAATCCTAACACGGAAAGCCAATGATTTCTGACAGCCCTTGTATTTTCAGCGGAGGCCTTAGGCTTGGACCATATGGTTCCAGTGCCTTACCGCAAGATTGCTTGTGACCCAGAGGCCGTGGAAATCATCGGCATCCCAGACAAGATCCCCTTCAAGAGGCCTTGCACCTATGGAGTGCCTAAACTCAAACGTATCCTAGAGGAGCGCCATGGGGTCCGCTTTGTAGTCAAAAGGTAAACACAGACCTTAGATTAGTTAATTATACTTTGAAAATCTAATTCAATCTAATTTCAAGTTAATATAAAAAATACATATATTCAAAAGTGATGCACTCCTGATGCAGTTGTTTATATTTGTTGTATATTTAAGCCCATAAATGAACTCTGCAGACCATCTTAGATCTTGTCAGATGTTGTCTGTTCACTTCCCTTCTTGACATCCTGCTACGCAACTGTAATCAAATAATTTACCTATATTCAGACTGATTAACGTTATTGGTTCTCTCTTCTCATTGCAGAATGTTTGATGAACGGATTTTCACAGGTAAATCTTTTTTTGTACCTTGTATTGTTATATATCTAAAGAAGCCCTTAGCATGCACTTTTGCAATGATGTGTCCTTAGAGTTGTAAAGGAACAAAGCTGATTAAAAAAAGTTTTTTTCCCAAATAGTGGAGTGGTCTAATTCACTGCCTGCAGTACAGAGCTGTTTTTAGGCTACTACATTATCTGACTGTTTTAGCTTAGGAGATTGTAGTTGCTGCAATAGGACACTGCTTCTCTGCCAATTCATGCAAGTATGCTATTATATTTGATAGACATCCCATGATCGAAAATCACTTCTGGGAGATAAGTCTGTGGGCACGAGTAACCACAGCCTCAGTTGCCTGAGTGAAAGAACACTATATTTAGAATTGCCTTTCAGTCTCTAGAGATGATGGTACGCTATATTTTAAAGGAATTTTGGTTCAAATAATATTTTTTCTTTTTTCCTCAACCATTTCATTTCATACATTAGGAATTCCTACAAAGTGAAAACATTGTCTACTTTATCAGGTTGATCCAATCAGAGCAGCAGGCAAGACATTTAAAGGGAGGGAGAGATTCAGCAAGAAAAAATCTAACAGGAATCGGCTGAACAAACCTGCAATTTGCCTTCTTTAATTAAAGAGCATATAGAAAAGAACATTAACTTTACTGTAACGTGGTGTCTCAGAAGGGTGCAAGTTTGCATTGTAGTAAATGGACCTAGGCCATGCTATCTCATACAATGCCATACTAGTGGGCCACATGGGGGCACTACAACAAGCAAGTGAAAATACAAACTTTGAAGCTCACACATTATGGTTATTGGTTGATCGATATTTCTCCTGTTGAGCAGTCTGTTAAATATCTTTTCAAAGACACCTGTTTCATACAATTTGTATCAGTAATGTCCATGTTTTGACCAGTGACATACATTGGCAATCAAACTCTGGTGGCCATATATAGATTAATGACCAAAGGGCTATTTTTACCCTGGTTTGGCCTGAAACAAAATTGATGGATTATTAAAATATATGCATATTTTAATGAGAGCTATGGTGGTTAGTCTGGTCAAGGACTGCATTGATAAAACACTGGAGGAGAGAATGTTCCCCCATGGCATTTATTAAAACAATATAACAGTTTATTAGAAAATAAATAAACGTGTCATGGACTGGGGCTGTAATTCTCCTGTCTCTGGGGTGCACTCTCTCAAATCCACTCATGGACGCCGGCTTGGGGTGGCAAAGAGCCGAATACAAATACACACAATATACAAAGGAAATTAACAAAATTCGGGATTGATCAACCACCAGGTAGCTTAGTGTTCAATAGCAATGGGCCCGGAGCCAACAAGTTGGTGGTTTTAATCCTCAAGCTGGCAAGAGAAAAAAAATCAGTTTTGTCCCTGAGCAAGGGACAAAAGCAGTTAAGATAAAAAATCATCCTGGGTCATTGCTAAAAAATAAGTATATGTATATATTCTTATCTGCTAAAATAACACTCTGCTATACACAAGTCACTGGGAGAGCAATTCACTTTTCAGAATAACCAACTAACTCTGGAACGTCTGAATGACTAAAATCTGAAGTTTAGTCCAGTCAAAGTCAGATCTAAACAGGAGTTGCTTCTCAAGCATCAGAGTTTGTGCTAGGCTTTTTTTTTCACAGACAACATGGCCGTTAAAATTCGAGAATTCCGGCCATATAGAACAGCTAATAGCCTACATTTAGAACAACTTATAGCCTACATTTAAACAGCAATAAAACACAAACTCTATGATTAGTCAACAGAATGAACTCTTCACAATCTTTGCGAACTGAGCATATAGGCTACATCTAGGGCTGTCGCCATTAGGCCTGATCGAAATAATTTGAGCCAGATGCCAATTATTTTTATAGACAACAATCTTTTTGCACAATCTTTTGCTTCCAAAATCATGTTTCCAATCTGAATAAGAGATTTTTAGGCCAGTGATTGAAACGTCTCAAGAAATGCCAATTATGTAACTTTCTTTAGGATGTCAGAGCTTTTGACAGCAAATGAGTTTCAGTATGTTTAAATCTAGTTTAGAATTGTTTTGTAATCCACCACAATGTAGTCTAATTTTGCAACATTATTATTTAATAGACAAACAAGTTTCAGTCACTTATTTGTAGCATCAACACTGATCAGCCAAACTAAATAACACTGAAGCATGTGTCTTGACTAATGTTGTAAGTCAAATTTTTTCATTACCAAACATATTCCCTAATATCGCTTGTTTGTTTTTTAAACCGGCCCGGGGATGTCTGCTTCGCCTTCGACATTTCAGAGTCATATGCTGGAGTTGCTGCCAGAGTGTGCAGCTTTTAATCTGGTGTCACACTGACCAAACACTCAATGTGAGCAAGCAGAGAATTGCTGTTTTCTTGGCAACAGATTATATGAGTCACACAATTTAGGCAAATTAGGCTATTTAATATGCTATTAATCTAATTATTTATTTGGCATATTTCCCACCGGAAATTTTGGCCGTTGATATTTTAATCTGCCAGACAAATGCACCTGATACCGGCGAAAAAACGGCATTTGCCGACTAACGTAAACCCTGCCAAGGATACAGTAAATGTTTCTGAGGGGCCAAGTTTTGACTTAGTTCCAAGGCACGAATTAAATAATGTTTTTAATTATACAATTAAATCAATTTCAATCACACTTTATAACAAGTATTTAATACATACACAATACAAACTATTACCCCAACTAAATTAGTAAAATGCACTAGCTAGCATTTCCCCCTTATTAACTACTAACATTATCTAGCTTGCTTTTGGCAAAGATAATGTCATTTGTAGAACAAGATTTGTCAGTGTATTTCCCACACTGGCAAGGTCTTACCACACTGGTGAAATTAAGATCTCATTGCTGTCTCGCTGTTTGACTTAGACTAATGTGATATGAGTCCAGCTAAGATGTAAAATATAGTTATGTTGGGCTGCATTGTGGTACTTTTCAACAGGAAAACCCAATCATGTAAGTTCATTGGCATGTAACAGCTATGTTTTTGGGCTAGTCTGGGAGATTGGCATCCGTAGATTCTATACATGTGTTAAGTATATGTTTTATGTTTAAATAACTGAAATTGTACACAAATATTAAATGTGTTTATTGCTAGTGTATTCAATGTTGACTTCAGATATTGTGCATGAAAATATAGATTTTCCCAGCTAGGCCATTATAGGAAAAATTGTCCAACTTGTCCTGATGGTGGCGAAATGTGCACCCACACCTTGAACCCTGGCATGATGTAATTCACTTGTAAAAGCTTGCTATGCGTCATGATTAATCTGGTCTTTGAAAATTTTTCTGTTATGTTGTGTCACAAAGCTGCTGGTAAGGTGGCCAAGGAGGAAGGCAAGCAAGACATAAGCACTACTTCCGAGGATAGTTTCCCTGACAACCTCCGAGTCCCATCGACTGTGCTGGAGCTGGCCAACAATCCTCACAGTAGCAGGTCTGTAGACATCTTAAGAGAAATCTGTTCTGGATTGCCCTCTCTGATTTTTGGTATTTTAGAGAAAAAAATGGCAGTGAATGCTTTCAGATCTTCAATCAAAACCTAATGTTAAATAAAGAGTTCCTGAGTGAAAAGAACAGAGCATTTGTATAATTATTTAATTTAATGAACAAAGTAATGCAACACACAGTGCCTTTGTATGCATCTGTGTGAAAAAAAATCATTCATAAAATAGTATTTGTTACATGCTTTGTAAACAATAGCTTGGCAATGTACATGAAATACCAGTATTGGGTCAATCCAGAGAGATTAGAAAGTAGTTGAGGTATATTTATTTAACTGGTATTTAATCTGGTAAGTAATTTGAGACCCAATTTTCTCTAAGTTTTATGCTGGACCACGTAAGCGGAGCCGGCAAAGAAGACTGATTTTCACCGACCGCCTACCTGTCCGCCCCTTGTTAGCGTAGTGGTTAGAGAAGCGGGCTTGTGAACGATAGGTCCCGAGTTCGTATCTCCTCGCAGGCAAAGTGAAGTCTGCATTGTGATTTATTCCGTATTGGCAAAAACTTTGCTGGCTAAGAACAGAAACCTGAAACTGTATACGGTTATATTCATTAATCCTCAATGGAATCCAGCGACTGCTGAAACGTGAAATGCTGTCATGTAGTAACTGACACTCAGCAAATGTACAGCTCCGTGGTGTAGTGGTTAATGACACAGCGTTTAACGTAGTTGACCTGGGTTCAAATCACGAGGTGGTCACATTTTCTATTGCTGGCCAGCTGAACTAGGCTTGCCTGGTTTCTTGATCGAAAACGTATTCATGTTACCTATAGTGTATATATAGCTTGGAGAAGAGAGCTATGCATTCGCATTGAAATCAACTCGATAGCCCCACTAGGACCCCTGGGAGAGACCTGCAAAGACCAGCCATTTGAATTGCCTATTCATTTGGAGAAATTGACTCCTCGGTTTTTCGTTAACTTATTCATGTCACCTTTAGACAATTCATGTCACCTATATATTGGCTGTGTAATTTCTTTTGCACATTTGTAGGACGTAATACACAAATAAAAATACTATAGCCTGTGTTCTTAGAAATAATCATTGTGTGTGTTCTTTTTAAGTCGTTATTTTCATATGATAAGACCTTCAATACAAGCACATTCTTGTATTCTTCAAATGTATTAACCATTTTAAACAAACATATTCTGTAATTCATAATTTTTTTGACTTCTATATAGTTTGATAATGACTCAGTAGATGAACTGATGTTCTGGCTGGATGTTGATGATGCAGAGGAGAATGTGTATGTTGATAGGGAAACATTTTATGCTAATGATGTTGAACAGCATTCGGTTCTGGTCTGGCGGTTCTAGTGTTAAATGAGCTTTCCAGTTACGTGATCAGACCCATTGAAAATACCATACTTTAAAAAGCTTTATCTCATCTTGTCTTAAAGTGATTTCCAATAATCGGTTGCATAAGTTTTCACCCCCTGTTGTCAGTATTTGGTAGGACACCTATGGCAGCAATTAAAGCCATGATATTGGATTAAACGAGAAATGGGGGATGTTCTTAGGGCAAACTGCAGAAGGAAGAGGAAGCACTACTTCCAACCATAGTAGGCAGGGCAGTTACAGCATGCATGGCCAGCCCAGACTAAGTGACCGATAAAGCTCTCCACATTTTAGCTTTAGTAGTAGACACCATGTTCAGTTATTGGAGTGCTATTGGTAGCTGAGACGATTAATTTTTATTTTCCATGGAACTAATAGTGTTCCAGAAAATCTGTTTGTGAAATATTGCCTTTGCTTCCTTGACTGCAATAGTGCACTAATACCATGATCCCCCCAAGGCCTGATCGTCAGTAGAGCTTTTGGACTTGCAACTATGCAACAAGACAGATAAACCGTAGCAGCAGTGTGGTTCATGTAAAACTGTGTGTTTGTGCTGTTGACTCCAGTATTAAAAGACTGAAATAGTTAATAAAAAAGTTGGACCACGTGGATAGTCTGGGTAGAGACTGAGTAATCATGTTGCAGTTATGGCTTTAACGTAGATGTACACCACTTTGGGGTAAATAGTCTCAGGTGGCGTTTTGAGTCCTTGGATGGGGACATACCTGTGCTGACTATTGATTAGCCTGGAGGACACTATGGTGTTGATTGCCGGGCTTTAGTCGATGAATTGCATTCTCATGTAGGTACTCCGCTTGTTCAGATGGGTGAGGGCCGTGCAAAACGATCTGGGATGTTGATGCTGATGTGAGCCATGATCAGCTTTTCAAAGCATTTGATAGTTACTGTTGTGAGTGCTAATTGATGATAATCATTTTAAGCAGATTGCCTTGGTGTTCTAGTGCAGAGGGACTATGGTGGTTGGCTTTGATACTTGGTATTATGGACTGGGTCATGGAGAGGTGAAAGATGTCTGTGAAGACACCTGCCAGCTGGTCTGTACAGATTTTGAGTAACGTACCATGATATTCCATCTGGCCCTGCCAGTTTGCGAATTGTTAACCTGTTTTAAAGTCTTACGTCAGCTACAGAGACTGATAGCAGATCTGCAGAACAGAAGGTGCTCTCATGCATGGTTTAGTGTTACATGGCTCGAAGCGAGCATTCAAGGCACTTAGCTCATCTGGTAAGCTTGCCTCGCCAGGCAGCTCATGGCTGGTTTTCAGTTTTTAGTCTGTGAGTTTGCAATGAGTGTTGTATGTTCACCAGAGGCAGACGCTAAGACCACTAGCCCACCACCATAGCCCTAAATGGCAGGTCTGGACTTCAGCACGAGTTGCAGGGCACCTGGGCAATGGAGTAGGACATTTATACCTCCAAAAAACAAGCATTTGTAAGGCTGAAAAACACCACATTAAATTTTTTTGGAAACTTTCTAGTCAGTGTTCAGACCTCCTCAACCCAATGAGATGTTACGATTTGAAATGAGCCTTTCATGCTTAAATGTTGCTGAGTTAAAGCTGTCCTGCATTAAAGATTGGGGGTTACAACTACTCATTAGTGGTCAGTATGCAGACAACAAAATCGATGCTAGTGCGACAGATTACTCATGTGTTTTTTTAATTTGTTTCTGCTTGCAATGCATTTGTTGCTCGGATGCAGTTATAATTCATGCATTTGGATGATGCTAATATTGCAAATTCCAGACTGGGTCAGGGGTGAATATTGACTCCATAAGCCTTCAAGAACAACTCAGGGTAACTAGAATTTCCCCCAAAAATGAATCTAGGTCAAACTATCCCTTTAACGGTTGTTTCAGTGTACAAAGCATGCAGCCTGTAGTAAAAAGATTAGATTGGCCTGTACATTAACATTTATAATGTATATATTATAATGAGAGTAATAACAATTACACTTAGATGCTTTATGTATAATACAAAATGTTTTTGTATTCCATCATGATTATTATTAATGTAAATTGTTTTTTTCACTAGAAACGCCAGCCTAATCTCAGGAGTTTATAGGTTTGAAATAACACACATTGCAGTGCAATGTTTGAGGCAGTTGAGTGTTGCTTGAATTAACTGCTACAGCTACTCAGCAGACAGTTTAACACACACACACACAGCTCTGAGGCATCTCGAGCTGATGAGTGACAAGAATAATTGTAGGATGTGTTTATCAATTTGAAAATGCCCTGACTATCATTTATGTATATTAAGCTGACCTTGACCACCTAGGTGGTCAAATATGGAAAGTATAATTTTTAAAACAGTACGTCTTAATTTTTTCACTGAAATATGTGATTATTCCCTGTTTTACTGAATGGGTGGCAACCCTAACTCTAGACAATTTGATCACTGTTTCTAGCTAATTTTGACACACTGACAGATGTATTCATTGACTGCTACATGTCCATCACTTGTAATGGACAAATCACAATAAGTCAATTTCTCATCAATTGAAATTGTGCATTGAGAAGATTTGTTTTCTCTTTTAGATCGACAAGCTCTTGTGTGAGTCCATTGGTTGACTGCGAAGCAGGTAGGTGACAAGGCAAAGCTGAGGCATGGTATTGTAACACTGGCATGCAAACCATTAACTCTGGAACTCCAGAGGGTTTCATTTAGCATGGTGCCCTGCCATCTGAACTGTTTACTCTTACTCCTTTAGGACCTTCAGGAGATTGCATTCCCTTGAAAAAGATCAAAACTGAGCCCCCAGATGGGGAGATCATCCAGGTGACTGTACCAGGTATGTTTTATGATTTTTATAATAGATTTTACTGTTAAACAGATCAAATCTATGGGAGCTATGTATCAGTATATTCAATATTAATATAAAAGGCAGTCTTAGACATATCAAAATGTGTTTAGAGAAAAAATATCAGGAGAATTAAACAAGACTCAATAACCCTGGATTTGTCCATGGACTGGGATGTGTATGTACTTGCTTGCTTTAATCCTGGTACATGTTATTTCCTTTGTGCAACAATCTCTAGTGGTCACCATGGTCTTGTGAGACCATTCCCCTAAACCCTTACCTCTGTAGTGTCCCTACACTCTTCTCCATGCGCACGCAAGACCTGCCTGACCCTATTATATCATCCCAAATTTGGTCTATAGTAGCTTGCTTTTCTTTTGCTCTGTGCCCAGTACTAATCTGAAATTATTTGGATGCTAGTTCACTGCTTCTCACTCACACCTCTACCTGGGTAGTTACTGTTGCAATAGTTAACAGGCTTTGGCGACAGATTTGGCAAGATACTGCAAGCTAACTTACAAGATAGCAGAATATTTAAATAGCTAGCCGACTAGCTCATTTGTTACTGTACAAAATCAGTTGTTTGCTCATTTCAGAAGTTAGAAACGTGTTGATTGTATCATCTCTTTGCTGTTAGCCTACAGTGAAATAAAGTAAACATGAACCAATCAAACTAAACTTTGTGCGTGTCTGACCAATAGGATACTTTGATCTGGCTCTAGCAATGGTCAGTCTGTGTTTTCATGCTAACCCAAGGTAACTCATTGGTCAGTCTGTTGTCATGCCAACCCCTGGTAACTCATTGTGCCGTGAGAGGGACTGCAGTGGGGTTGCCAAAGGCACAAAGAGATTAGGCTACTCACTCCTGATACCCAGCAACCTAACCCTGTACTGTCTATTCCTAAGATACACAAATACCACTCACCCTCTGTCGTGTCTCCTCCTCCAGAAGCAAGTGTTTCAGTGGAGGAGCCCAGTGAGCCTCCAGTCGACTCGGCTGCAACAGCAGTGGTGACGGCCAATCCGCCACAGGCTGCTCCCCGCCACCTCCTGGAGACCCACCCAGGTAACTGCAGCCTCACCTCATACCCCCTAATACCCTCACGGCTGTGACAGGACTGTCCAGGCCCGGCGCTATCCTGGGCCCACCACCCCCAACACGTTGTCTCCCACCGTTAGGGGGCTAGGTTACCAACACAAGTATGAAACCACTTTTCACAGATTCTCTTTCCTTGCCCCCTGTCTTACACTTTGTACTCCACCCCTAGTTGCTGGTACCCAGTATCGCCCCTTATCCCACCCACCTTGCCTCTTTTAAACCTGTAACACACTAAGAGGCCGACTACTCTGAAAACACTATTTGATTGTATTGTTTTAATATTTTTTAGTAGTACATTTATTTTGCTTTCATCATGATGTCATTTTCATTTTATAATCTGTTTGGGGCTGGATTTCATAAGCAGTACCTCAGATTTAACATAGCTTTCAGTCAAGCCTATTATTCCACTAAACAAAAAAATAAAACAAACAAATGACTAAATCTCTTTCCTGAGTTTGGAATTAATGGCATAATCTTTGAAGCATCCAGAGCAGTTGTAATTGCAATAATTATAACTTTTCTACCAAAACTGTTTCTTAAGCGTACTGATTTTCATCTGGACTCCATTTCAGGTTTGACTGTATAGTATGCACCGTACACACCATCTCTTAACCCTAGCCCCTGGAGCCCGACCCTTTATAGAAGCCCCAGCTAGAATTATCCTTTTCCTCTTGCTTCCTTTCTCTACCAGTTATGTGATTTTTATTTTTGAATCCCTTTTAAGATACCTCAACACCCAGTTTGGTAGAACAAGACGATTCTTTCCTCCACCCTAGTCACCCACTCCCTAGACCCAGACACCCATCCCATAGCAATGCTTGTAGTTTAGAAGTGCAAGGTAACTAAGAACACTTGATTACGTTACATTCTCTTTTTGAACTGTAATTCTTAGTTGTGCTATAGTTGTGTGGATATGCTTGACTGAGTGCTACTCCATTTGTGCCATCATTGCTAGAGTGAAAATTGGTCTAGGACCAGGCTAAAGCTGTACCCCAGTTATTTGGGATTTCATATTTCAAAGAGTAAAGAAAATGAATAGTACTCAAGTGTCTACGCTAACCTGTAGTCTAGATTATTAGACATTTTGTTTGTTTTATTTGGTTTCTTTGATGTT
This sequence comes from Esox lucius, assembly GCF_011004845.1. Taxonomy (NCBI): domain Eukaryota; kingdom Metazoa; phylum Chordata; class Actinopteri; order Esociformes; family Esocidae; genus Esox; species Esox lucius. The sequence goes on from NC_047575.1 coordinate 28,101,095, forward strand.
ATGTTGAATTCTTTTCCATCAATGATCAACCAAGGAAACAAAACATGGGTAAGTGCAGAAATTGTACATTAGAGTTCAGTGTGTATTATAAAAACAATTCCACAGCCAATAATGTTCAACTTCCATATATGTAACCAGGAAATCATATACTACATTGTTTGTCTTATTATCAATGGCAAACAGTGTACACAGTTTTAGTTCTAGACAGAGATTGATATAACAAATATCATTATCGCACATTAAGTCAGACTTTGGTAGTACCTTTTGTTTTCTACTCAAACCTCAATCATAAGACAAAAAGATACCATAAGCCCTCCGATATACACAAACAAGCTGAAAGTTGTAGTTTGAAAGACAAAAATATACAACAACGAAAATGTACTTAAAGTATTACCTTTAGTATATCCAAGTAGCTCCTCTAATTTGGTCCCAAACTCCTTAAAAGACTGTCCATTTTGGCTGGACATACTATTTTAAGTTTTTACGTGAAACTTTTAAAACAAGGCTTACCAACCCATCTAATTTCTTTGCCTTCTTCCTTTTAGCTGAAGCACTGTCACCTAAACCAGCTTCACAAAGCCTCAGAAGATCTCCTGAAGGTACAGTAAGATGGAAAATCACCTCAATGCACTGTAGGCTTCCAACAGTTATTGTTTTAAAGTTATCTGTGATGTTGGGGGTGGAAAGTAGCATAGCAGTTAGAGCATCTGACAAGTTATCGAAAGGTTGCTAGATCGCATCCATGCAAGGTGAAAAATGTCTTTCTAAATGTCCATCTATCCCTAAGCAAGACAAATTACCTCAGTTGCTTCCAGGTTGTTGCTGTAAATGGGAATGTGTTCTCAGTCTTACATAGTAAAAGAATTAAAACTATTGTTTTACCATTTTTGCACTTTCCGAATCAATGTAAATGCCTCATGAACCACTTTTTTAATAAGACTGCAGTTTCAGTGCATTGGAATTTTATGTCCTTTTTACTAATACATTTACATTCTTCTTTGGTCCTACAGGAAATCTTGCTGAGGACATAGGTGAAATGATCCTCCAGCTTAGGAGGCAAGTGGAAAGTCTATTCAGCACTAAGTACGGTAAGCTGCCGAATTAAACTTTACTCAATGCATACTCAATATTCCAACCCTGGCCCAGCATAAGCAACTGACTCACGCATAAATCATGAATTGCACAGACTTAACTCAATCATTTCTACACCTCCTTATTATATTCTGGCCTTTCTAAAAAGAGGAATGATTCTTAAATATCTATTTAACTATCATAGGCTGTATAGTAATTTGGCATAAAATGACCCACCCCCCTCCACTTTTACTTTCTGTAGCTGAGGCGCTTGGACTACCTGAGCCTGCGAAGGTGCCCTACTCCAAGTTTCAGATGTACCCAGAGGATCTGTGTGTTACAGGGTTACCTGAGGGCATGGCTTTCCGCAGGCCCAACTGTTTTGGTGCGACCAAGCTACGAAGGATCCTAACGGTCGGCAGCCAGATTCAGTTTGTCATCAAAAGGTCTGACGTCATACGTGATGAAGTTGGGGAAGGGAAGAACCTCTTAGGGAAAATCTATGCACACCTAGCAGTGATTCAGGAAATTCCACATAGGCTACATTTTATGCTGTGATTTGGAGGTGGTGGTATTATGGTTTGGGGCTGCTTTGCTGGCTCAGGGGCTGGCCAACTTACCAACGTATAGTCAACCAATTGTACCAGATAATTTTTTTAGGAGAATGTGAGGCCATCTGTCAAATAGCTGAAGCTGAACCATCTGAATATTGCAAAAGGACAATGATCCAAAACATACAAAGCTACATCAGAAAGAGGATATGGAATGGCAGTCAAAGCTCATATCTCAATCTTATGAAAATGGTGTGAAGGGACATTAGGCAGGTCATGAATGTAAGAAAGCCCTTGAACATGGTACAGATAAAGCTGGACTGTAAAGAGGAGTGGTCAAATGATTCCTCCCAGTCGATGCAAGAGAATAATAAGCGAACAAATAAAAGACTGAGTTACAAGAAATTGCCACATTAAGTTATTTCAGCCAATAGGGGCAACACCAGCTATTGAAGCTAGGATTGTACACCAGCTATTGAAGCTAGGGTGTACTGTACACCCCTAGCTTCACACTATGACATTTCTGTAGATTTCTGATGAATGAGTTAATGCATTGGGTCGTCTTTCAGTGTAATTTGTTGAATTAGGTTACCTTCCTGTCACTAGTGTTGAAGTGAAGCTTTCTTAATGTCATTTATCAGTCAGTTTTTGTTTTATTAAATATTAAACAGAACAATATGTAACATACCATTTCTATTTCAGTAACATTTGTGAATTGGCTGTGGTTTTTAAAACTTTTCTTAGGCCCTGTATGTGATGGTACATGAATGAAACTATAAGAGCAGGATATTGCATGCAGGCTTCTTTAAATATATTTTTTTAGTTTTTTGTTTAAACAATATTTCTTTGTGGTTTCCTCTCCAGGCCAGAACTGTTAACAGATCAAGTGAAGCTAGAGCCACCACCTCTCCCGGCCTGTGATTCAGGTGTTTAGTATTCTGATTGTATTATTGTTGTATGAATGTTTGTTTTGTTACAGTTAAGTTCTTCTAGATAAGCTAATGACAAGAGAACATCTGTGTTAAGATTCTCTCTCAGGAAGTCACGCTCTATCAACCTCAGGAATGTGTGATTGACCATTTCATAAATCTCACATTCCAAGTAAATTTAAACAAAAACGTTTTACCATTAAAGGGTGGTTTATGTTGTTGTATGTGTCTTTTAAGCCTTTAAATCGATCATTGTCCCATGTGAAATTAAGGGATCAGACTCACTTTAGAAGAACGTTACAAGCCTACTATATGATTCTGTGTTATTTCATAGTTTTGATGTCTTCACTATTAGTCAAAATGTCATTGAAAGATGGGGTATATCCAAACTTTTGATTGATAGCTCCTTAAAGGTGCATTATGCAAGTTATGCCACCTATCAGCAGTTGAGTTGAATATCGGTTCTATAACTCCATTAGGATCTGACACTATCATTAACTGCGAGCATACTGACCGGTCTGAAGCAGTGTCACCTCCAACCGTTGATGCTGGAGCAATGATTACAGACTTTAATTTTAGATGTGGTTGAATACAGAGTAAACAGTTAAACCAATCAAAATGTCATCTTGGATATCTATTGCGTTAGATGCCTTGCCATATTTCAGAGACTCTTTGATGGCTAGCTAGCGAACATGAAAACATAATTTGTAGGCTAGCTCTAGTTTTAACAATAATGTGTTTAGACCAGTTTCCACAAGGCTAAATCTAGCTTAAAGGCAATGTAATTGCTTCTTCCGAGCAATAGTCTCTTATGCTTTAGGTTTGGTCAAATAACCTACAATGAATGCTCGTTTTTCTTTATCCTTTGCAAAGAACACCAGGTTTTAACACAATTTTCCAGCAGGAAATGGAATGAAGTCTGCTCGGACACATAACTAAGCTAGCTAACGTTAGCTTTTCGTCTCGACCAAAAACGTATGAGAAACCTTGCTAAAACGTATCTGCGCTCATACAAATGAAATAAACAAGAACATCCAGGTCAAATAATTGTTTCTCGGTCATCATCAGTCTAGTAATTTACACCTGACTTTCGTTGACTATCTAGCTAAATAAGGTATGTCATATAACTTTACTTCTCAGGTAGAAAGGTAGTCAACTCTGCATTACTGGCTATACAAACTTCAGCTCTCGCCATCTAATAAATGCCAAATCCAAATTTACGCTGTTTTTACTCTGTGCTTTTCTGATGCTCGCGTTGCTTCCGTCTATTTTAGTTTCTGGAGCGATCGGTGGGCACGAACCCAAACAAAGCCTTTCATTGGCCCTCACCTCACACTCCTTCAAAGAAGTACACACCTACAGACATCCCGACCTTCTATGTTTTTACCTGCAACCGCAGCAGTGGGGATAGTGCCAGTCCTTGACACTCTGCCAGAGACTGTTTTTTTATGTTAACTGATGATATGTAAGGGTTATTATTACCTAAGGAACCTTTAACTCTTACATATTTAAATGAAAAGTTCTAGAGTTAAGCTAGTGATTTGGATCAGTATTTCTCTGGGTAAATTTGGATAGGTTTGGTGAACTGGCATTATTCACTGCATGTTTAGACAACTGATGATATGTGTTTTCACAGATCTTGACTCTAAAGATGCTTTGACAGAAGATATTGGGGCTGATTCAAAAAGACCAGGCTTCTCAGGTAATAAGGACTATTCTGTTTTTGTGTTTCAAAGGGGAATAAGTATAATAGTTTCCCTTTTCAAATTTACAAGCTCTTCCAAAAAACAAATGTAATCTCACCTTGTCTCATACATATCATCAGAGAAATAGTAGCTAGGCTAATAATAAGCTACAGTAATGCTAATTAGATAGACATGACCTAGCTAGCAAACATGCAGATAAATTATGGCTTTAGCATGCAAGCTTACCAGTTGTAACATGTAACTTATAAATGGATAGATTAACCATAACATGCTATCTAATATGCTATTCTTACCCAAGTGGATGATTACCAAAGTACAACATAGGTTACAGGAGAGATATTAAGTTCTTAGACAAGGCATGCTGGCTTCTGGCATGGTCTGGGCCTTGGCTTGATGGAGCACGTCTTGTATGCCGCAATTTAGCTTCAAGCTGCAAATGTTTATTCGAAATAAGTTAAACAATGTTATATGATTTTATTGACAGATAGCTTAGAGGCCAAGCTGTCCAGGATTGACCTGGCCAACACCCTGAGAGAGCAGGTCCAGGATTTGTTCAACAGGAAGTATGGGGAGGCACTTGGTATCAAATACCCTGTCCAGGTTCCTTACAAGAGGATCAAGAGCAACCCAGGCTCAGTGATTATCGAGGGCTTGCCCCCTGGCATCCCCTTCAGGAAACCTTGTACCTTTGGCTCACAGAACTTGGAGAGGATCTTGGCAGTAGCTGATAAGATCTGCTTCACCATCACCAGGTGGACAAGTCGTCCTTCTCAATTTCATGGGGTTGTAGAGATAAGGCATATGGCATAGCTTTTCAACTATTGACCTCCGGGGACAACATCATGCTGACACATATTTACAGTGCCTTTGAGAATGTATTCAAGCCCCTTCACTTTCTCCAAGATTTGTTGTTATAGACCTAATTTAATCATTTATTCTATCAATTTACATTCAATAACCAAAAATGACAAACCAAAAACAGCTTCAGCTTTTAAAAAATAGGAAATATCTTATGTACATAAATGTTCAGACCCTTTCTTTAGTACTTTCTAGATGTGCCTTAAACAGCAATCATTGTTATATGTCTTCTTGGGTATGCCGTTAACAGCTTTGTGCACATGGATTTGGGCAGTCTCCCATTTTGTTCAGTCACCTTACTGTCTTTTTCTCATGTTTATTTTTCCGGAATTCAACCCCAAAAATATTATGAATTCATTTAAAGTATTTTAATATAAAAATTCAAATTCTAAAATCTGAGATCTAAACTGGCATTTTTTACTAGGAGCATGTGCTTGTAAGCAAAAATATCTAGGCACACGGAAATTAATTTAAGAGCACAATTCATTTGTTTGGGGATAGGTTTGTCTCCAGGGCTGAAAATTAACCACAGCAATTATGGACAGTAACAGAACCTTCTTGATTATGAGAGATACTTAAAATAGAAATTGTTTTTTTTTTTGCTTTCAATCAGGCACGTTATTCTCCAAACTCCAACTCTTTACTAAGTCCTTATTGTATAAGTGAAAGTCCTGCACAAACGTTTCTGTCAATATACCTGGTTATATACATTTCTCTAATGTAGCAGATACAATTGCTACATTAAGGTCAAGTTTAGGGATTGCGTACAGGCAAGCCCCTTAGCTCCGGTCAGCTGTTAATCATGAGTGAAACCAAACAGTGCCAGAAAGATGCTGAAAATCGATTTTCCGGACATCCTGTTAAGTTTTGTTTTTGAGCCAATGATGGCTTAACAGATTTGGGGTAATTTCAATGATGAGTTGATTAGAGAGTAGCTGAAGGCCAGTATCTGATATGTGAGATTTTGATTGATATTTTTCTGTGGAACATTATACATGATATGACATGATATGCACGCGCAATGAGAGCAGATGAGGTCTTTAAGATCTATAATGCATTTCCAATGTACACAATTCAATTTTATTTTAATCTGTTAGCAAAGTTATGTTAGAAACAAATGTAGAATTGCGTAGAAATGTAGAAACACTACAACCACGAGAGAATGTGTTTTCTGGGTAGAAATTGGTAATTGGTAATGGCGCATTTGCAAAAACTTGAGTTTGTAAATTTTACCATCTACAATTGTAGATTCCTGAATATAGTCCAGTAATATTAATAATAATTTCGACCTAATTTTGCCTACTCTAAAAGTGCCACAAATCTGGAAGAACATTGAGCTCTGCACGCGGTACCTCTGCTTCTACTTCCAAACAGCCACTCTATGATAAAGGCCTGATGGATGGAGTGCTGAAGAGAGGCTTGTCCTTCTGGCAGGTTCTGAAGCTCTGTTTGAGTGGTGATTGGGTTATTGGTCACCACCTGGACCAAGGTTTGGGTGGTTCAAAACCTTTTCCATTTCACAATTATGGAGCCCACTGTGTTCCTGGTGAACTTTGAATGCTTTAGCTTGGTTAGATTTTGATAGAACTTGCACTGTGTATGACCTTATATAGACAGGTGTGTGCATTTCTAAATCATGTCCAGTCATTGAATTTGCCTCACCTGGGCTCAAGAATGAGCAAAGGATGCATCTAAGCTCAGTTTGAGGTTTCATGAAAAAGGGTCTGAATATAATTACACAAGGTATTTCAGATTTTCAATAAATTGACACACATTTCTAAAAATATATTTTCACTTGGTCATTATGGGGTATTATTTGTAAATTGGCTAAATAGATATATTTAATTAACTATAGCTTAATTATATAACAAGAAACTGAAAGGCACTGTATTTTCTTGCTTGACAGTCCTTCGATTATGTTAATATTCAGTCTTTGTTTCTTGCAGACCTTTCCAAGGACTCATCCCTAAACCAGGTAACCCTCCTGTCTATTAATTAAGTCCATAATACATGTTTTGTGAAATTCTGAGGAACGGTGAATTGTTAGGAATTGTCCTATGAGAACTCACAATGTTAATGTACAATTGTAAGGGAACCAGCAGGAAATGTACATCTACATAGCTACATACAGTGGGACAAAAAAGTATTTAGTCAGCCACCAATTGTGCAAGTTCTCCCACTTAAAAATATGAGAGAGGCCTGTAATTTTCACCATAGGTACACTTAGACACATAGGTACATCGGTAACTATGAGAGACAAAATGAGAAAAGAAAATCCAGAAAATCACATTGTAGGATTTTTAATGAATTTATTGGTAGATTCCTCTGTAAAATAAGTATTTGGTCACCTACAAACAAGGTGATCTGTAACTTCTTCTTTAAGAGCCTCCTCTGTCCTCCACTCGTTACCTGCATTAATGGCACCTGTTTGAACTTGTTATCAGTATAAAAGACACCTGTCCACAACTTCAAACAGTCACACTCCAAACTCCACTATGGCTAAGACCAAAGAGCTGTCAAAGGACAACAGAAACAAAATTGTAGACCTGCACCAGGCTGGGAAGACCTAGTGAATGACCTGCAGAGAGATGGGACCAAAGTAACAAAGGCTACCATAAGTAACACACTACGCTGCCAGTGACTCAAATCCTGCAGTGCCAGTTGTGTCCCCCTGCTTAAGCCAGTACATGTCCAGGCCCGTCTGAGGTTTGCTAGAGAGCATTTGGATGGTCCAGAAGAGGATTGGGAGAATGTCATATGGTCAGATGAAACCAAAATAGAACGTTTTGGTAAAAACTCAACTCGTCATGTTTGGAGGAGAAAGAATGCTGAGTTGCATCCAAAGAACACCATACCTACTGTGAAGCATGGGGGTGGAAACATCATGCTTTGGGGCTGTTTTTCTGCAAAGGGACCAGGAGGACTGATCTGTGTAAAGGAAAGAATGAATAGGGCCATTTTGAGTGAAAACCTCCTTCCATCAGCAAGGGCATTGAAGATGAAATGTGGTCTTTCAGCATGACAATGATCCCAAACACACCGCCCGGGCAACGAAGGAGTAGCTTCGTAAGAAGCATTTCAAGGTCCTGGAGTGGCCTAGCCAGTCACCAGATCTCAACCCCATAGAACATTTTTGGAGGGAGTTGAAAGTACGTGTTGCCCAGCGACAGCCCCAAAACATCACTGCTCTAGAGGATATCTGCATGGAGGAATGCCAGCAACAGTGTGTGAAAACCTTGTGAAGACTTACAGAAAACGTTTGACCTCTGTCATTGCCAACAAAGGGTACATAACATAGTATTGAGATTAACTTTTGTTATTGACCAAATACTTATTTTCCACCATAATTTACCAATAAATTCATAAAAAATCCTACAATGTGATTTTCAGGATCTCATTTTGTCTCTCATAGTTGAAGTGTACCTATGATGAAAATTACAGGGCTCTCATCTTTTTGAGTGGGAGAACTTGCACAATTGGTGGCTGACTAAATACTTTTTTGCCCCACTGTAACAGCAGGTGATGTCTATATGCAAAGGTCAGGGATTATATTGTTCCCAGATGTTTCTGCCCAAATTTCCAGGTCTGGTGGAATTTAAAGGCTTTCATTAACTAATTAGAATCAAAATGAATCAAAATATTTAGAATCAAAATGTATTTTCAAGCTTACTGCAGATTATTTACACATTTCAAAATTGAACAATAAGTATGAAGGGTTTCTGTTTTTCCTTTCCTAAATACCTAATTACATTCCATTCTTGTCTCTCTAAGCACCTCGCCGGATAACTTTATTGAAGAAGGCCTATGCTTCAATAAGTGGTGAGCATTCTAATTGTCTTCCCTGTTATTTTTTATGCTTTAAGATTATTTGGTTTCAAATGCTATCCAGAGAAAGCAAAAATAACATATACAGTACACTTACTTTGCTTCACAAAGTAGTATCACAGTTTTTAGCAGCAGAGTTGGCAAACACAACTCGATTAAGTTTTCTTTTTAACCGGGTTCATGGACATGCTGCTACAAGATTAAAGAATTGATGGTAAAGTTGTAATTTATAGCACCTGGAAGGTGGAGGTTCCCTTGGGCACAACTTTTAACTTGGCCTTTATTAAAGGCATTGTGGTATAATTGTTGAAAAAAAATTGATATTTGTTTGGCTAATTTAAAGTGGTGAACCTTGTTCTCTCCTTCAGGGATCAGTGGTTATAGACAGCCTGAAGTTTTGTGGACCTTTAAGAAAAGAGCTGCTGCTATTAGCAGTTGCTAATGGCAATTGTAACAAAAGATTATCAGACTCAACTGCGTACATGTTTTGTTTTCTTTATCTCATCAATTTTGTTTGACTCCTCTAATCCTAAACCAACAGATGATGAAGAGGTCAATCGCATGGGGGAGAAGGTGATCCTCCGTGAGCAAGTGAAAGAACTTTTCAACCAGAAATATGGTAAGTAAACAGTATATAATTGATTCATAAGATATAGTAGAACCAAAATACAGCTATTAACATCAATGTTGTGCTTTATTACCAAAGTCACAAATCATAACTTACATTTAAAGGGGCACTGTGTAGAATTCTGCCTCTAACGTTTAAAAGACATTTAAACAACACGACTTGTCTCCTGTTCTTCCCATACCAAATGAGATCTGGTGTGGTTTGGGATTGGGTGGTTTGGGATTGGTGGATAGTACTGCGAGCGTCTAAAGCCAGTGTGAAGAAACCATACATCAGTGCATACTGATAGACGGATGAGTGAGAATGTGTGAATATCACAGGCACTCATTACAACTCTGTAGAAAAAACAATTTGAAACATTAACTTAAACCCATAACTGCAGAGGTCTTTGGTAATTTATGCCTGTATTTATGCTAGTAGTACAGTAAAAATCTTACATATGGCCCCTTTATGTAGAATACTTCATTAGACTTTGATTAAAATCAAAGGAATGTCTCTGAAATGGCAGTGCAGACAAAGGCACTTCACCAAATGGCTGACATGCATATTCAGTATGCTTTGATTCCAGATTATTTCACAGCCAATGGAAATTTCAAATGGACTGTGCACAATTGGCCAAGCACTAGTTGGGTAGACAGGGCATTCTAGTAACAATGCACTTTAGCAATTGTGGTGGGCTAGGCATCAGCAAGCTGACTGAGATCAAAATTCCTCCAATAATGTTTCTTCCAACACATTGTTTCGAAGGACTGGTCCTATTTGCTTCATTTCTCTATCCTGTTAGATTTGGCCACAATGACAAAAAGTTATTACTACCAATTTGAGAGCATACCACGAGATTTGGAGAAAATTTTGGTAATAAAAAAAAATTATTATGGGAGTTTAGATTTGCCTAAACCTGACTAAATTGCATAATTTTTAGGTGATGCTTTGGGCCTGAACCGCTCCGTCCTAGTCCCATACAAGCTGATTCGAGCCAGTCCCGACTCTGTGGAAGTTAGTGGCCTTCCAGATGATATTCCCTTCAGAAATCCCAACACTTATGACATAGTCCGCCTGGAAAAGATCCTTCAAGCCAGAGAGGAAATCACAATCAATGTCAAGAGCCAGCTACAGTGAGTGTCTGAAATTAATCATTTAAATGTGGTGTTTAAATGTGGAGTTTTTGGAAATGTCCAAGATTGTGAATTTAAAAAATCTGAAAGATTGAGAAACAAACTCAAAGCCATGCTCCCATCTCTGCCCCTCCACAGAATCTACATTTATTGTTCATGTTTTTGTTTTCTACAGGCCTTTTGCAGAAATATGCACCCAAGCTTGTAACACAGGTAACGATTATTACACTAGCAATTTATTTTTCTTTAAAAGACGCAATGCACACCATAAGGACATCGGACAAGTTCTTTAAAGTACACATTCTCAAATCCTTATCTGCTTACCCAGAGTACTGCTAGTTTACAGTGTTACCTGGCAGTTAATTAGAGAGCTAGAAGAAAAACAAGCAGTTATCAGAGTCCAGAGGCCAGTACTTCAGATGTACGTTTAAAATGAGTGTGGTTTTGTGTTTTAAGAAGGGAAAGAGGTTTCTACCAATCGACGCAAGCGCAAAAGAGTCCTGGAAAGCAGCCGAGTGTCCATACCTTCCGATTCAGGGGTTTCAACCAATCAGATTCCAGTGATGGTACGTGGTAATGACAAAACTGTTTTACAACTGCTTGTTGTATATAAGTGGTCATTATCAATCATCAAAAATACAAATAAATTGCTCTGATTCTATGCTTTCATATTGTGTCACCAGGATAACTGATCTTTCTCATGGCTAATGATCTACATTCTTTGTCTATGTCTACTTTTAGCAATGGCCTATGTACATGGTGGACTACAGTGGCATGAATGTGCAAGTCCCTGGGAAGGTGAAATACTAGAAGAGAAGAAAACAGAAAATGTGTTACAAGAAGGGGATAGAAATTAGAGGACGTTTTCAAACAGTACTTACACTCACCTAAAGGATTATTAGGAACACCTGTTCAATTTCTCATTAATGCAATTATCTAATCAACCAATCACATGGCAGTTGCTTCAATGCATTTAGGGGTGTGGTCCTGGTCAAGACAATCTCCTGAACTCCAAACTGAATGTCAGAATGGGAAAGAAAGGTGATTTAAACAATTTTGAGCGTGGCATGGTTGTTGGTGCCAGACAGGCCGGTCTGAGTATTTCACAATCTGCTCAGTTACTGGGATTTTCACGCACAACCATTTCTAGGGTTTACAAAGAATGGTGTGAAAAGGGAAAAACATCCAGTATGTGGCAGTCCTGTGGGCGAAAATGCCTTGTTGATGCTAGAGGTCAGAGGAGAATGGACTGATTCAAGCTGATAGAAGAGCAAATTTGACTGAAATAACCACTCGTTACAACCAAGGTATGCAGCAAAGCATTTGTGAAGCCACAACACGCACCACCTTGAGGTGGATGGGCTACAACAGCAGAAGACCCCACCGGGTACCACTCATCTCCACTATAAATAGGAAAAAGAGGCTACAATTTGCACGAGCTCACCAAAATTGGACAGTTGAAGACTGGAAGAATGTTGCCTGGTCTGATGAGTCTCGATTTCTGTTGAGACATTCAGATGGTAGAGTCAGAATTTGGCGTAAACAGAATGAGAACTTGGATCCATCATGCCTTGTTACCACTGTGCAGGCTGGTGGTGGTGGTGTAATGGTGTGTGGGATGTTTTCTTGGCACACTTTAGGCCCTTTTGTGCCAATTGGGCATTGTTTAAATGCAACGGCCTACCTGAGCATTGTTTCTGACCATGTCCATCCCTTTATGACCACCATGTACCCATCCTCTGATGGCTACTTCCAGCAGGATAATGCACCATGTCACAAAGCTCGAATCATTTCAAATTGGTTTCTTGAACATGACAATGAGTTCACTGTACTGAAATGACCCCCACAGTCACCAGATCTCAACCCAATAGAGCATCTTTGGGATGTGGTGGAACAGGAGCTTCGTGCCCTGGATGTGCATCCCACATATCTCCATCAACTGCAAGATGCTATCCTATCAATATGGGCCAACATTTCTAAAGAATGCTTTCAGCACCTTGTTGAATCAATGCCACATAGAATTTAGGCAGTTTTGAAGGCGAAAGGGGGTCAAACACAGTATTAGTATGGTGTTCCTAATAATCCTTTAGGTGAGTGTATAATCGCAGTTCCAGCTTTACCCGAGTGCTGTTACTTAAACTCTGCTGACTGACTAAAAAAGTTTGGACATTTCTTAATATTGGCCTGGGTAGAAGGTTGAGGAGGAAAAAAATCTGTACGTAATTTGTTGCAGGATAAGTGCTTTCTTTGCTTTTGTCTCCCCCACAAGTCCTGAACCCGAAGGTGCTTTCTTGATACCCCCATTTCAAAATTCTCTACAGAAGAGAAGTGATTCAAACTGAAGGGTTATGTTATGGAACTTAAAATCATTGTATTCATCATTTTAGGTCATTTATCTGATCCATTAAGTCTTTGTTATGGGGTGTAACTACGACACAAGTGTTGGATCAATCTGGTTTTACAACATTCAGATATTTGTATGATTATTTATTTATTTATTTTGAAGATGGAAAAAAAACTATGTGCAGGGATGTAAATTACAATGTTCAGTAATCTAAATACTGAATAAAATGTCTCTACAACACTAACTACTACTGTATGTAACTCAAAGTATATCAACTGAAATATGTTTGTCTTCAGGTGTGCGTACCGGTATTCTGCGTGGTAGGAATAACCCAAGGTGATAGCACTATATCTAAGGCAAATGTTCATATTTTGTAAAACTTCTCATGGCTTAATTTTCTTATGTTTGTAGCACATCAGTGCTATTTGAAATGTCTCATTAAGTCATCATGAATGTAACGTGTAAAAGAAGGAATGGTCTGTGTTATCCTGTAACGACTGTCTCTGGATTCACCAGTATTTATATGCTGTACCTTAATGCCATTTAGGCCTTTCAAAATAAAATGTGTTGCCTTGCACTTTTATTGGACTGCAGTGATTTTGTGTGTGGAAAAGAAAATATATAAACCTACTGCCTTTGTATGATTGTGTCCCTTAGAAATATGGTACATTCATAGAGAACCTATTTTGACAATGGAGAATACTGTAGGTTGTTTACGATAAAACGATCTGCGAGGCAACAGATCTTCAGTTCTGCTAAAACCACTGCATCCTGTTGTAATGTCACAAGAATTTATTAATATGCTATAAAACACTATATTCACAACATAACTTTACCAATGATTCCTTGCAAAACAATAAGGTACATATAGCGTAATATCAGAAGTGTGCAAATTCTCTGGCCCAAAATGGTTAAAATGAATTACATTTAAAATGTTTATTTTTGATTATGGGTTAAAAGTATAACCAGGCCACTCATCAAAGGCAAGAACTTCATTGAAAGTTGGTAAAAAAAACAAAAGAACGGACCTATAACGACACCTGTTTTGGCCCACGAATAGATTTACAGACAAAAAAGTGAACTACCATGTTTGGTGAAGGAGGGCAACCATCGATTTGAATCCAGCCAACTGCTCTTTTAACAAAAATGTTCCTTGATCATTCACTACGTCCTTGCCCAATAGTGTAAAATGCTTCGAAAAAATATTTTTAAAAAACAAGTACAACTGGGTTCAGCATAGCAATGAAAGTGTATCTTGTGCTTACTGATAACATTACCAGAGAGTAGCATGTACAGTGAAAACAAGGTGCCTAAGCACCACACCTTGAGGAAAGCAAAATTCAACCTTGGAATATTAAAATTATTGAAATACCTTTTTGCCATAGAGTGCTGGGATTTATGATATCTGTGAGGAAGGCAAAATGTTTTTCACCTGTAAAGGCTGTAACAGGTTAAGATTCAAAAATTTTGAAAATATTTTGTCAAAATAAGGAAATATTTTACCTTTTGATAAAGGGGGTGGACAAAATAACAGAAACATCTAACAATATATTAATGTTAAGGAAATAATAATCACGGCCACACTCATCCTTCTCAGAATAATATTGTAAAAATCCTGAACTACTGGCATGTTGCAACATTCTTCATTCTTCATGAAAAAACAATTTATTTGAGACATTGGCAGTACAATGTACCTACTGAAGATCTCAGTGACTTTGAATGTGGCACTGTTATAGGATGCCACAAGTCAGTTTGTGGTATTTCTGCCCTCCTAGATCTGCCCTTGTCTATTGTAAGTGCTATACTTGTGAATTGGAAGCATCTAGGAACAACAACAGTCCAGCCACAAAGTGGTAGAACACGCAAACTCACAGAGCGGAGCCGCCAAATGCTGAACCGCGTAACGCATAAAAATCTGATTAATTTGTAGTCACTACAAGAAGCCAACAATAAATTGGCCTACAACCTATTATTATTATTATTTATTGCAGGACAACGTATATGCTTGGCATTCTCTCGTATATGCTTGGCAGACCGTTCCATATGCTCTCAAATATTGTGATTTGGGTACTGAATTTGCCATGGAACTTTGGTTCTCACACCTGACAGATGTTGTGTGACGTCAGACGTTTCGACCGCCATCAGTCACGTGGTATTGTTACTTTTAGCAAGCCTCGGTAAGGACTCTGTAGTGCACTGAATACGGAACAGTGCGTCTGGGCAAACGGTTTCCGTCACGATAATAATGCAAGACTAGCAAACTAGTATAGATCCTTTTTTCCGAATGTAAGGATTATTTGCCGGAATGCGTTTTTACAGGTTGCTTGAACCCAAACCAGTACAAATACTGTAAAATGGATCATTTTAACAATCCAAGCTAGCTAACAGATAGCTAAACCCAAGATGCTTTGCTAGCGCAACGTTAGCTAACTAGCTAGCTAACCGTTAGCTAGCGGGCTAATCTTGTTAGCTAACTAGCTAATTGTGGAAGTTATTTTGGTTTTATAGCTACAGTTTATTGATAGGATGACTAGTTAACTGTCAATATGTCCCGTAACCGTTAATGTCAGTGTCACATTTCCTGCGTTAACTTGCTAGCTGAATTCGATACCATCATCAGTTATTGTTTCATTTAGCTTCCGATTTTGATATATTGCTAGCAACTTCTTAACGTTAGCCGGCTAAGGGAGCTGCAAGATATGGCCACTGCTTCTAGCTCCTGTGTGGGGATAAATGGGTCCAGAAATGGCCCTACTGTATGTACGCCGACCTCGGGAGCATCTGGGCAATCTCAGCCTATGGTCGTAGTATGGGAATGGCAGGATGATCTTGGCTCATGGCGACCTTACAGCGGCCAAGTGAGTGGCTACATTGAACAATGCTTCTCCTCTCCACGGGCACACAGAGGTGGGGGTCCTGGCTCCACTAGCATCTGCCTCGGACAATCTGATCCTAGCTTGTCACCTTATCTAATAGACATACCTAGCTTGAAGCAGTTCCGCCAAGATACAGGTAAGGGAATTAAGCATCTGCACTACTACTGATTAATGAAGGCCCTAAACGTTACAAAATGCGATGTATGACAACTCTACGGAAGCTTTCGAGCTTTGTTTTTGTCGCAGAGACGAATAGTTAAAGATTAGCTTAGTTTAGCTAGCTGTTGATGAGATCAGCTGTTAGCCTAGCTACATAAACCAACGATAATCTCATTGCTTTACTTGCTACTAGTTACAGCGGGTCGTCTGCCAATTACCTTGCGATGCCAACGTTTTCTTTCGTTAACTACCTAGTTAGCTAATGATAATGATTAGGGTTACACGATATTGGAAATAACTGACATTGCGATATTTTGTTGTTCTGCGATATACATTGCGATATGAAAAAACAGAATGTCTTCAGAAAGAGCTTTGGCTATCAACCTAACAGTCTTTATCCTTCAATCTTCCCCATCCTCTACAATTAAAATGTATGAATCTTAGGAAAATTGTTATATTTCAGAACAGGTTGGTAGGTAATAATATGTAATAGTATAGCAACAGTAGTAAAATAGAATGTGCAATTGGACATAACTTTCCAACTGCAAGATGCAGTCTGTGGCCAAAGGACTGGAATCAGGTCCACTTGTTCAGGGCAACAACCTTCACCATGTTCGCGGCATTGTTATACAGACTAGAGGACTCATCTAGGCCCCAATCAGCTAAAGCTTCTTTCATCCCTGTTGTGATGTTTTCACTTGTTTGATCCTCTGGGAAAAATGCAGTTTGCCAACAGTGACTTTTGAGGTGGAAGTCCTCATTAATAAAGTGTACGGTCAGACTTATGTAGGGCTCCGTTGTCCGGCTGGACCACAAGTCTGTTGTTGCTGTATAATATTCCACTTGTGACAGCTCTGTTTCAACTTGTCTTGAGTTTCTCGTACAGCTCTGGGATGGCAACTTGAGAAAAATAGTTGCGTGATGGCATTACATACATTTGCTTGACAAGCGGTATCAAGTTTTTAGAACCCTCTTTGGTAACCGTGTTAATTGGTACCATGTCTTTGGTGATGTGAAATGTTATTGAATCTGTGATTTTTCTCTGCCGTTTGGAACCTTTCCTGTATGGTGTTTTTGCTTTGGACAGCATTGAGATGCTTTGCACTCGTCATACAAAGATTTGTGGTGCTGCCTTAAATGATCAAACAAATTGGTCGTGTTGCCTCGTGTTGTGGCAACAATTGCTCTCGACAAAGTACCTGTTTTTGGTCAACATCACCCTGTCTGTAGATGAAATGTTTCCATGTAATTGGCGATGCATTTCTTTTTGCAACCAAATTCTCCATTTTGGGCTTTTTGCCTGTTCCTGGCTCATCATTTCGTGAGCCTGCATGTCAACCACGTGCAGCAACGAACTCAGTGTTTAAAATAATATTTATAATTAACTGTGTATCCAATAACCATTAAGTAAATTACGTTATATCAGACAGATATAATTCTAGTTTTCCATTTGAAAAAATATACATATATTGTAGACTGATATATGTTTACCTTACTAAATCGCACTTTCTGCGATGTGACTATTGCGGATGCGTACATCGCAGTGTCGATGCTGAAACGATATATTGTGCAGCCCTAATAATTATGATATATATGTATATAACTAGAAAACTAATATAATATCAGTGACATTCCAGTTATCAAAACAAAAGTGGGGAGGCTTTAGGAGTCCATATCTACCTATAGAATGTGACAACCTTAGTCAGAAAAATACACATGACAAATGACCACACTACTAGGAGACTAACTAAAATAAATAGTTTTACCTTCTCTTAAGTTTGATGTCTGTTGTCATTTCCTCTGCAAAGCACATGGGCTTCCTGAGTAGTGTTAATCAGTTTTTTTTTTTCTCTTCAGGGAAAACACGGTCTGTACGCCGTCAATTGTTTGCCCAATCTTCAGGGTTGGGTAGCGGAGTATATTGGGAGTGGGCAAATGATGAAGGAGGATGGACTCCATACGAGACTCGCACTTCTATCCTACTAGAACACAGCTACCAGGCACGGCAGGCCACAGCGGACCTAGCCTCACATGGCTATAACTACATAGTGGACCTCACAGCATTGGCTCAAGTCAACAAGGCTTCAGGCTATAGACGACAGGTCAGACGACAGGGTCACCTCCCCTACCCACTGGCGTCTGGCACATCTGTCATTCACTCTGGCCCGGCCTGTTCCTGCCACCAGTGTCTCAGCCACAGCAGCACTGGCCCCATGCCTAGTCGCTCGCGCCATTCCTTTTCCTCGACACAGCTGAGCCGGCCCAGCCTCCAGGGCCCCAGCAGGGTGGCTGGAGCTCACCCCGCCTCTGTGTACTCGCCCTACCCCAGGAGGCCCCTTTCTGTTGGGGGCATGGCATGGGGAGGCCCCTGGCCCCCGACAACCTCTGCTAGTCAACTCCCTGGAGCTCCACTCTCCTACCACACCAGTGCCAATGGCTTAAGGTAAGTCTTGAGGTCATTTTTATCTACGTTTTCTAAGAACTTCCAGCATATCATGGTCATTTATGATTGCGTATGTTTACAAACAACATGGAGTCAGATTGTTTATATTTATTTATCACTAAGGTTACGTTTCCTTGCACTAATTTCCCTAGCTGTCCCCCAGTAACCTTCTAAGTGGTAAACCTTTTCAACCACTCTCCCTAATACCCCTCACTACATTTGTTTGAAAATTGCCTGCTCGTTTAGTATCAGTTTCAACTACAGTCTGAAAGGGAAACTTCAGGGATTTTGACAGAGGCCCTTCATCTACTTTAAGTCCGATGAGATCAGTGTACCGTTTGTCGGTTTTCAGTTTGAATAAAACAAATGCTTCATAATGAATACGACTTGCTATTGCTTTACCATCTCTGCTGCTGTCCTCCACTCTCCCCTACCACACCTCACTTATGTAAACCATACACTTTTAGCAATTAACAACAACAATGTTGTGTATGTTAGCTTTGCAGTATTCCCATGTGTAGCCAAATGAAAAAAGGACCATCTGCCTGTGTCCCAGTTATCCTCCAACTGTGTGTGATTATGGATTCTCATTACTTGGCACCCTCTATATAGGCCTCCTCATAGTTCATGAGATCCTGCACAAACAACTTTAGACTACCTCTTGTCCTTGCACATCTTCCTGGTGCATATTCTCTTTCATTTGTAATTCTTCAGTAAACTATACTGAAAATCAGGGGCCAGTTAGTGTCATTTAGTGTTAAATGACACAATTGACACATTTTCTTGCGGTTATATTATGTTCTTGTCAATATTGTAATTGCTGGTTTGTTGACTGAATCGTAAATGTTGGCAGGATTGTTTTGAAGTGGATTGGACTGTATTTGTGGCCCAGTTTTGCTTGGTCAGTTGACCAGCTTATGTTGAAAGGGTCAAATTACTCAACTGCTGCATCTTACACACTTCCTCCAATTGTTGTCACCATGTGTTCCCAGCTATTACTAGGCCTCAACTCTGTCACATCTAATAATAAAGAAAATTCTGGGAAGAAAATGTGCTTGCTGACAATTTTGATTTGTTTGTTTTTGAACAACACCCTAGTGGCAATGTTGAACTTAGAGAGAGAACGCATGAAAAAGTATCTGACGCACTTGATTTGCACAATTGTGGTAGGCCTTCTTCATGAGTTCTTGTATATTGGCAGGTGGTCCTCTCTGCTTTTTCTTTGCTCTCTCTTGGGCATCACTAAACACAGAGGTGTCAACGGAACAACATGACAGTACAGGAAACCAGGAGGAAAGACTCCTGTGCACCACAGTACCCCTGCCTTTGTTTGAAGTGATGCAGGAAGCCCTGTTTTAGGCGTCCCTTGTTCTCGCGGACAAGTTAAACTCTAAACCCAAACTGGGTTGTTTTAACAAGGCCATGATAGCTCCCCATCCATCATCAAGAGAGAGGCAAGGACATTTGGACTCCCATCTGTAGATTGTCTTGGTTTTTTGTTATTGAAAATCAGAAGTTGAGGTGGCAGCAAACTACACATTTTGGAATTGTTATTGATATAGGTAACTTCTGTGAACATGCAGCTTCAGAGCATTGAACTATTCAACTTGCATCGTTAATGTCTGTTTTCCCATTTCCTCTGCCACAGTGTCCCTGCTATTCCTGTGCAACTGAATGGATCCACCAGTGTGAGCTCAGCCCTGGCAGGTAAAGGGTTCCCAAGCAATTGAACTAAATGCCACTTCTCCCATGGTTGTAATACCTATATTATTTTCAGTCACTATCAATGTCATTTATAAATGTATATATTTTTTCTTTTACAGAAAGATGTATTTTTCTTTGTGTAGAACTTTAGTGTATGAGTGTAACCTTGGTTTGAAAGTAACAGAAAAATGAAAAAGTTGCAGTTTCATGCTGATAAGTTCTCCTGTGAGTCTCTGTGTTTTTAGCAGAAATGAACAAAAGTGGGTGTTCTAAGATTTGCGTAGAGCCTGGCAAGCGAAAGTTTCAACAAAGACAGCCAATGTGCCCGGAAAGGGGCAACACATTCAACAGTGCTATTCAGCAATTGTATGGGATGCTTGTTTTGCTAGACCTCACTGATTTCAGAGGCACAACTATTGTTGAACAGTCGTTAAATCTGTGAAATGGCAATAGTAGTGGAAAAGCAATTTGTCTCTCTTGGCACAGCAAGTTTAGCACCACAGTTTATCACTGTACATGATCTCCACCCAGACCCAGCCCTGTTTTGATCCAACCTGGTTTGGTTCTTATCTAGTAGCTATAATGATGTGTGGGTCTACTGTCACATTGAGTCTGAGGTTAGGTGACAATTAAACTATTTACTCACTAATTGTTAATCAGATTGAGGTTGTCTTTGTTTTTGACCGTTAACAACATTTCAGCTTGTGACTGTGTTTACAGTCTATTATTTTTAAGGAACATAGTTGTTTCTGGAAAACAATTTTGGCCATGTGTAGGTATTCCAAACTTAATCAAATTACTGAAAGATAAACGTGGGCTATGCCATACAATGTAGAGTCGAGGCAGAACATTTTAATAGGTCCTTAATTAACTTAACTGTCCAGTGAAAATATTTTGTTTTGTTAACTCATACCCAAATAATGTTTTTATTCATCTACTCTAATTTGTGACAATTTGGAGAGGGAAAAAAATTATCATCTCTGGATTTTAAGCTTGAAAGTCAACATTCTACTATGATGCATGGAGACCTATCCGTCAGTTAAAACTGTTTGATCTGAATATCTGAGTAATTTGAATAACTTAAGTATTTACATTTGTCACTCCTCTGGTGTAAGTGGGAAGTAGTGAAGTATTTACATCTCTCACCCCCTCTGTAAGAAATCTCAAACCTGGTGTTCCAAGCCTCATTGCTCTACCTACTGAACTACATGGGACCCCAAGTATTTAATGTGTTTTTTAATTAAAATGTGGTCATGTTTTAACACAAAGCCTTCATGTGACAGTGTAAAATACAATACCATTACATGTGTAATGTAATAGAACCGCCTTCTGTGTGAACCAGATAAGCAGGCTGGCACCTTCATGTGTGGCTTGTCATTAATGTTAAAGTCAAAAGTTCAAAGAGGGTCTTTGTGTAGGAAGTGAAGTGAGGGTTATGCAGTGCAAGATGGAATATAATTATGAAATGTTAAGTTAGTGAATTGAGAAGTAGGCTACAAAGAGAAACCGCCAGGTAGTTTTTGTCTGAGAAGGTTTCTGGACTAAATGCAGCAAATAAGGTTTGTTAATGACTTAGCTTAGCTTTAGTTGGCCGTTTATGTAGATGACCTTTCTAGACCACAAAACCTGTGTCTGGGCTTGTCCATTCAAGACGGGCACTGTTGATACAACGTCCATCAGCTCCCTCCCACTGCAGTTCTCTTTCTTTGTCTGCCCCTGCAACAGGATACATAGATTGCAGCTCCTCCCTTGGCTGTACGTAGTGTTTATTTCAGATTAGGAATGTTACGGAAGTTAATCCAAGCACTTTTTTGTGTATTTTTTTTTTTTTGTAACAAAGCAATGAATAATTATGAACATAAGACAACTTTGACATATTTGCGTCAAAAGCAAGCAGCTGTAACTCCTTCACTAAGATAAAGCCAGTATACTGAAACGGGGAAAGTTTGCAGAGTAGAAGGACCGAAACAGAAATACAGTGACTGTCAATAGTGTATGTAAATTAAGTGAAATTACAGCTTTTGTGATTGGACAATAAATGTTCTATGATTTTGTTATTGACCCTGTTTTCACACTGGTTATTTTGTCACTGTTTCCAGGGCTAGTCCTGAAAAGTCTGTGCTAAGCCTGCTTCAGAGCTGGGCCAGCTAGCCCTAGTCTGATGGTGGTGCTAGTCCACTTCACAATATGCGTGTAAACGCTTGCTTAGCCCAGGCCTTAGGTGTCTCTTAGACTTAGGCTAAGGTGCAGTGTGAACATCTGAACCAAGCAGGGTTTGGCTGGAAACTTCCCAAACATTTCAATACAACTCTCTGGTCCGTGCTCAGTCCCCTTGAACCCATGCAAGCCCACACACACTGTCAGTCAGTCAGTCACTGCTTTATCCACCATGTCTCATCCCTTTGGTTTCTCCCCCCTTCCAATTCCCTTGACCCCTCCCATCCCCACCCCACCCCGTCTGCATGTCTCCACTGGTCCCTCCCGGGGCCACCCACTCCAGGCATGGCCTCCATTTTGATGTCAGCAGTGGGACTCGGCGTGCGATTCATGAGTGCCCCCCTCTTGCAGCCTTCCTCCGCTCCTCCCCCCAGCAGCAGCACCAGCAGGCCAGCAGGCTCCAAAACTCACTGCAGCAACTCGGTTAGGAGGGCAAAGAGGCAGCACAGGACAGGTAGCTACGACACACCCACTCCTTCCCCCACCAACTTCCTATGGGCCTGCATCTAGCTCAGTGCCTCGTCACATCCAATGCTTCCCATTGTGTTGTCATCTTGAATCATCTCAAATCCAAACTTTGGAAGACTTGGGTTTGTTGTGTATGTTCTGAAGTATTGTCTTGGCTTGTGTTTTTGTCGTTATGCCTGATCGGCTGTTATCCAGAGCAACTTAGTGTTAGTGCATATATTTTAAGATGGCTAGGTGGAACGACCACACAACTCAGTGGGAGTAAGTACACCTTAATTGATTAAGTTGACATCAGCAGGTATGTTCAATTCCCTTTAAGAAACTTTAGAGGCCCCTGAGCCATGAATTGTACACACAATGGTAGTGATTGGGCTGCTGAAATCTAATTAATTGACTTTAATTGTTTGACAAAGATATCACTCCAATCGATTTTTCGCTAACAGTGGCTGAAATTTGTCAATTTTAAAACTGACCAAGTATTACAATTATTCTCCTGGCAAATACAGTACTTGCTGGGCAGGAAACCAAACGTATCCTTTAATACTTCATAATGTTCTCAAACTGAAAGTCATCAAAGATGATTTATGTATTTTTGATGGATATCTGACAGCATGTATAGCTTTCCATATTTTTTGTCTTACATATGCTTGATCTTTTCTTGCGTTCCATCACTCATCTGGGGGTAAAAAATACCCATCTGTGAATTTGTCATTGTATCTAATTCCTTCCCATGTCTACAAGTCAGTGTTGTGTTGCCTGCAGTTGATACCGTATTCACAAGCTAGCAAACTTTGGTCTGTTTCATTGAGAACATGTTTCATCATGTTTGGATCTTGTTTGATTACCTTTAAGATATGTAGGGTGCAGCGCCACATGTTGCTGACGTACATATCATCTTGTTCCAGAATGGATTGACACTCAAAAGTCTAACTCATAGGTTTGCATCCCAAATTACTCCCCATTTCCCTATACAGTGCACATCTTCTGATCGGGGCTTATAGGTCTTTGGTAAATAGTAGTGGACTCGGTGGTAGAGAGGGTGGCATTTGGGAAACAACAGTTCATTACTAAGGAAGGATGAACAGGGTGCTTATTTGTAGATTAGTGTCAATCTTTCAGCTTGTCATTCAGCCATAACTGTCATACATTAAATATGTATTCTGGGATCTGAAGCACCTCAGCAGCCACCCATTTTGGCTCATGAATACCACATACACAACTACTGGTTGACATTATTCAAGATCTCCACAGGGAATCTTTTTAATACTGTGTGCCTCAATCTTTCAGTTTAATGTTATATTAGAGTAGTACTATTGCGAGGTACTGATTTTCCAACAAAGCCCGTCAAAGCCAGCCTTATATTGAACAACTATAGACCTGTATCAAATCTCCCTTTTATATCCAAGATCATCGAGGTTGTCTTCAATCAACTCAGCAATTTTGTGAACTCCAGCGTTCTCTTAGACATTTCAGTCAGGCTTCCATCCTCACTACCTTACTTAAACAGCTCAGATAAGTTTTAAATTATATACGACTGAATACTGATTCCAATAAGATAACAGTTCTGGTTCTATTAGATCTCAGCGCAGCATTTGACACTGTAGATCATAGAACACTTCTAGATAGGCTGGAAAATTGGGTAGGACTCCCCGGGACAGTCCTTAATTGGTTCAGATCTTATCTAGATGGCCGGAGTTACCTTGTCACCATTGGTAATCATGAATCTGATAGGGTGGCTATGACATGCGGAGTTCCACAGGGATCAGTTCTCTGACCACTTCTGTTCAATCTTTATATGCTACCTCTGGGCCAAATTCTACAGAACAACAACATTAACTACCATAGCTATGCAAGTGATACTCAAATATATATGGCTCTCGAACCGTATGACAACCGCTCAGTAGACTCACTGTCACTCTATAGAGCACATAA